>NC_092706.1:21519125-21819125 GCF_964275005.1 Diadema setosum
TCTACTTTTTCAGAGGTGAGCATATGGGCACAGATTTGGCAACGGCTTTTGCCACATGGGCGGTTAGCTTTCTGTTTTTGTCTCTTTGAGATTGAGCTCTTTACCAATAATTCTCGTAGGTTTTTCGGTTGTTTTTGAGCGTTGATGGGGGGATTCGAGAACGTGGCAGGGAGAGATTTGTCAAGAGATAGGTATTTCCACTCCTTGTTGATTTCGTTAATCAACGCTTTTGTGGAGGGATGATACGTGGTTACAAGAGGTAGCCTGTCAGATGGTTTAGCAGTTTCGCTTTTACTCTTGAGTAACTCTTCACGCTTTTTTGATTTAGCTCTTTCTAGACTGCGGTTTATCATGTGGATAGGATATCCTCTTTGTAAGAAGAAGCCTCCGAGTGTGATCGCTTGTTTGTCAAATTCCTCGTCATCTGAGATGATTCTCCGGTATCTCAGAAACTGACTGTACACGACCGCTTCTTTGCAGTGTTTTGGATGGAAGCTTTCATGGCGAAGATAGGTGTGTTTGTCAGTGGGCTTGTGATACACACTTGTCGAAATCTTGTTTCCGTCAGATATTTTGAGTTTAACATCAAGGAAGGCAATCTCTGACTTTGACTTTGACATAGTGAATTGGATGCTTCGGTTGACTTTTCCGAAGTCTTCGACAAACTTCATGAGCGACTCGTCTGAGTCTGTCCAAATTATGAAAATATCGTCGATGTATCTCAGATAGAGTAGAGGCTTCTTCTCACATTTGGATAGGAAACTTTGTTCTAGCTCACACATGAATATGTTTGCATACGAAGGGGCCATTTTCGTGCCCATTGCAGTGCCATTGGTTTGGAGATAGAATTTGTCGTCAAACGTGAAGAAATTGTGCTTGAGAATGAACTCTGTTAACCTAGCAAGATCAGTTACAAGAGATGCTTCTACGTCTTGCTTAGTAAGAAAATCTGACATGGCCTTGATTCCGTCTTCATGACCTATGTTAGTGTACAGAGAAGTGACATCCATCGTGACTAGAGTAAATGACTCGGGGAGTTTATCCTTAATGGACTCTATCTTGTTGAGAAAGTCAGTGGTGTCTTTGATGAAGCTGGGAATCGAGGGCAAGTATTTTTGTAGAGTTCTATCTACGTAAGCTGACATCATTTCTGTTAGAGAACCACAGTTTGATATTATGGGTCGGCCTGGTGGGATGATGTTATGTGATTTAGCTACGTCGATTACCTGGTCACTGGAGATCTCGCCTTCTGGTTGTTCGAGGTGTGAGGCTACTTTCGCTTGTAGTTTGTGGATCTTTGGTAGAAGGTAGAGACGACTGGTTCTGGGATCGGTGGGGAGAAGGTTCCTGCTTTCAGTTTTCGGGATCGCCGATAGTGATGACAGGACTTCCTCTGCCTCTTTGGTGAATTGCTGAGAGGGATCCGACGACAGGGGTGTGTAGAATCTTCCATCAGAGAGTTGCCGTTGTGCTTCCGCGATGTAGTTGTCTTTATCTTGAACAGTAACTGCTCCCCCTTTATCTGCTGGTTTGATAACTATGTCGTCATTGTTTTGGAGGGATTTGATGGCTCGTCGCTCACTTGCGCTCAAGTTGTCGGCTGTACATTTTTCGTCAATAGAGCGAAGGAATGTGTCAAGGTGCTGATTAACACTGTTGATGAAGGTGTCGATATACTGGTTTCGATTGCCAGGCGGTGTCCACTCTCTGCCTCCATTGCGTTGGGATTTAGGATTAGCAGGCACTGCGTTCTCCGCTTTATGTGCATCATGTGAACTATCCCCATCGAAGTACTCACGGAGTCTCACCCGACGTTCGAAGTTCCGGACATGTTGACAGAGTTGGAGTTTATCAAGTTTCGTGGTGGGGCAGAAGGACAAACCGCGGTTTAGAATTTTCTCTTCAGCATCAGTTAGTGAATAATGGGATAGATTCACCACCACGTTATGAGCTTCTGGCGTACTCTCCTCCGTTGAGTCTGCGGGCTTTTGCCTTCTGGTGTTGAGGATGGGTGAAGTGGAAATCAAATGATCGAGCTTTTGATTTTTCACTTTCATTCTATCACTCAATGTCTGCTTGTATCTTTTGTCCAGATACTTGAATGTCGATTCCACGCTTTCCTGGGTGTAGTTCCGTTGTTTTAGTGTTTCCCGCAGTGCATGTATGGCCGCATCGATATTTGTAGTGAGCTTCTTTTGCTTGGCGTAGGCGCTTCGAAGAGCGTCGTTTCTCAACAGTTCAGAAGCCCGGCGGCATATTTGGCGAGATTGTCGTGAGTTAGAAGTCGATCCGAGAGGGTTTTTAACGGTAAATCCTTTGGGTAAGAGGTCCAGTTTTCTGCAACGCGTCAGGAAATATATGTCCGATCTTGTTTGCGCAAGTTTATCATTTGTCCGTTCCAGTGCACGTCTTTCGTGGAGAGCTGTGGCGTCCAGTAAAATGTTCATCTTGGAATTTTCCACGTGTTGGACTTCGAATGTTGTAATTATTAGAAGAAAGAGTCTCAAGTACGCCATGGATCCAACGATTACACAAAAATTTTATTACAAAATTTTCGGTCTGCCTCAGACCTTCGTCAGTGCAAAGACAATGATGGACAATGATAAACATGAATCATAACAACAATGCTATGCGCGTCATGCGCGTAGTGCGTTGCCCTGGAGCTGCGTTGTCAAGGAGAGCGCTGATACGTATGGGGGTATGGTAGAAAGTGAAATCTCAATGAATACTGAACTCAGACTCAACAAAAGTTTCAAGTGCTTGTTTGAATCATACTATGCTATATATACTCTTTATAAAAATACATAGCTTTATATACGTCCTTGTAATAATAGACTTTAGCGACTCTATTTTTTTCGTAGATAAACTTCGAAGAAAAGACGCATATAAAGCATTGATTACAAATGGAGAAGAAATTAAAAGGAATGAGCTAATAATACAACTAGTTATTAGAGCATCTGTTTACTGTAAAAATAAAAATTGTATATACATATATATATATATATCCCTAGTTGGCACCTTAGGGAGACATATTGGGGGAAGTGTCTTCATTAGGGAGACAACTGGTCATTAAGGAGACAATTTTCGTGTCTCCATTGCGTAAACTGCCATTGAACATGTATATAATAAATTTGCATATAAAACAAACGGCAATGTCTTCCAAATGACCCATCTAGGAGTATATATATATATATATATATTATACGGATAATCAAGACATCATATCAAAAAAAATAGTGTTCAGTACAAATATAATGAAATCTCAACATTAACTCAATTAAAATCTAACTCAACAGTTCCGAGCGTATGTGTATATTATATGCATGCCAATGTATGCTATATATACTATATATAAATACATTACTTTATGTATACATCCATGTAATATTTGACTTTTGTGACTCCAAAAAAGCATGTAAAGACGCCTATCAAGCATCAATCAAGCATCAATTACAAATGGAGAAAAACATGAAAAAATAAGCTCATAATAATCATAACCAAATATCGAAGCATCTGTTTACTGCAATGGTGAGAATATGATAAATTTGCGGATAATCAAGACATCATATCTAACATAAAAGGTAAGTGGTCAATGCGAAAGTAATAAAATCTTAACATTACCTTTTGTAAATAATGGAAAATATGCATATAATATAGGTCTAGTCTCAGATTCTTAGAGATTCATTTCTTCACTTCTTGTAGAAAGAGAAACTGCTTAACCATCCAAGGTCCTTGTTGAGTCCTGTTTCAAAAGACCTGGTTTGGATGATGAATTTCATTTCAGCCAATTTCATAGCAACAGCTATCTATTTCATTTCAGCCAAATACATAGCAACAGCTATGTATTTTTATAAAGAGTATATATAGCATAGTATGATTCAAACAAGCACTTGAAACTTTTGTTGAGTCTGAGTTCAGTATTCATTGAGATTTCACTTTCTACCATACCCCCATACGTATCAGCGCTCTCCTTGACAACGCAGCTCCAGGGCAACGCACTACGCGCATGACGCGCATAGCATTGTTGTTATGATTCATGTTTATCATTGTCCATCATTGTCTTTGCACTGACGAAGGTCTGAGGCAGACCGAAAATTTTGTAATAAAATTTTTGTGTAATCGTTGGATCCATGGCGTACTTGAGACTCTTTCTTCTAATAATTATATATATATATATATATATATATATACATATATATATATGTGTATATTGTGTAACATATGTATGGTCTATCGTGAGCCCCCTCCAATATTTGCCCCCCCCCCCCAATCCAAAACTGCTTCCGGCGCGCCTGATACGTATTGTTGTGCTAAGAAGGACTACTTCATATCTAGACCCCTAGTGTTTTTGTTACTATTGTGCTGAGAGAAATGAAATATTTTCGTCTTCGTTTGCTCTCTTCTTTCTGTTTTTATCACCAAACCTTGGTTTGATATGGATCATAGAACCACCCGTTTATCTGCTTCGCCAGACTGTACATTTTTATCATCATTATTATCATAATCATTAATGTCCTTCTTCTTCTGCTTCAGACTGTATATTATCACCATTATTATCATCAATATTGTTATTTTTAGTATTATAACTATCACTATTATTATTATTATTATTATTATTATTATTATTATTATTATCATCATTATTATTATATTATCATTATAATCACCATTGTTATATTTGGGAAGAAGGAAATCATAGTCATTAGGTTTAATAAGTAGGCACCCGTGGGAATCCATGGATCTCAGGGCCTCGTATTTTTTCTTTAATATTTCTTTTCCCGCGTTATGGGAGAAAGAAGAATATTTTTGTCGTCATTTGCTCCCTCTTTTTGATTTTAATCACCAAAACTTGGTTTGATGCACCATAGAACGACACATTGATGTCCACTTGTAACTTCAAAAATTGGCGGTCAGCAAAGCGAGGGTTTCCCCCGCGTCCGCTCGTCTCATGAATATTCATGTTTACAGCAGCCATGCAGTAAACGAATGAACAGCGGCGCGTGTACTCTGATATGGAAGGGTACGATCGGCAAGGACAAAATTTAAGTGGATATTTAGCCGTCCTGAACAGTCTGAGTACAATGATACCCGACTTGAGAGCAAACTAAATGACGTACCTGAGCTGCATAGTATCCTGTAGTTGTGTGCAGTATACAATAAATAACAGCATTCGCTGTTTTCATTTGGGCACGCCAATGGCGAACTGTACGTAAATGCCCTTGTTTGACCGAGCCGTGTATTACCATAATGAGAGCCCGCACTGAGAAAGTGTTTCGTGTAACCATCGTCAATACATACACAGGCGCAGGCCAGTATATCTGATATGGAAGGGCACGATCGGCAAGAACAAATCTTAAGTGGCTATTTAGCCATCGAGATCACTGCTAAACAGTCTGAGTACAATGATACCCGACTTGAGAGTAAACTAAATGACGTAGCAGAGCTGCACAGGATCCTGCAGTTTCGTGAAATGAAATACGGCATTCGTAGCTTCCCGTGTACCGAGAACGCATCATAATATGCAATGCAACACAGCGACAGGCTCAATGCATACACATATCTCTCTGCGTGTATCATGTCTCCGCGAACGATATGCTTGGCGAGCGAGAATGCTCACTGTGCTACCACAGATTGTATAGAGTTCTGTGTGTCGTGCGACCTGAGCCTGCGAGCTGGCGCGAGCTGTATATAACCCGTATACATCGTGTGCGTGTGTGTGCGTCCAAGAACGATGACAGAGCTTTCGCCACGCACTGACGCGGGATACCAGAGCGCAAAAGCTGCACGTCGGCGTTTGTCTTTTGTTTGTCTTTGTTTTTTGTACCGCTCTCGACGTCGACACGGAGGAGGAGCGCGGACGAAACCCGAACGGGAAATAGAAGAGACCCTCCCGCTGCCGACGGCACCGGTCTCGGGGGCCCGGAGCCGGCGGCTTCGGAGGAGATAGCCACACAAAATAAAGCACGGGAAGGCACGGGGCCAATCCTTACACAATTATAATATAGACTAGCAGCACCCGTGGAAATCCACGGGTCTGAGGGTTTTTATTTTTTTTCCTCATAATTATATACGATTTTGCACATTTTTATTGATGAAATAAAAAGAAAAGTTTTCTGGTTTTTTCGTTACTTGTGCACATGCTCTCTTCTACCCATGACCATCCGCCCCCTCCCCCCCCCCCCCCACACAAACACACAATTCGATCCCCGCAAAAAAAAAAAAAAAAAAAAAAAAACCAACAACAACAACAAACAAAAGCCAACATTCAGGGAAAAATTACCAAAAACGCTTATGAGATTCTCCGAAAGTTCTGCCCACAGATTTTCACGTCGGAACGGGGAGATACCCTTTTGATATTTATCACCTCCTGCTCTTGCCCTCATGCAGGAATCAACGGCTGGTCTGTTAAGGCCTCCCATTTTTTATTTTTACTTCTTTTCCCACGTTGTGATAGAAGAATGAAATATTTTTGTCTTCATTTGCTCCCTCCTATATGTTTTTATCACCAAAAACTTGGTTTGATAGATCATAGAACCATCCGTTTATCTGCTTCACACTGTGCATCACCATTATTATTATTATCATCACATTATCATTCTTAAGATTATTATTATTATTATTATTATTGATATTTGGGGGGATCATAGTCATTAGGTTTTTTTAAGTATCAAGGCACCTGTGGGATTTTTTTCTTTAATATTTCTTCACCCACGTTATGAGAGAACATATAATACACGAAGAATATTTTCATCTTCTATTGCTCCCTCATTTCTGTTTTTATCATCAAAATTGGGTTTGATGGATCATAGAACCACCCGTTTATTTCATTGTTACTGTTCATTGATATTATTGTTTTTATTATTATTATTATTATTACTATAACATAACAACTATTTAGGGGAGAAGAGATCGAGAGTAGAGTCATAATATAGGAATGAAACAAAGGAGGTGGAAGTGCTAATTTGTTAAGAATTGTAAAAATAAGTTTTCCCCATTTTTCTGCTCTTGATAAAAAGCTTTTTTGAAGAAAATCATGCGCAAACTGTAAAAAAAAAAAGAAACTACTTCACTGCACTAACATACGTAATATTGTGCTACTTCATAGACCCCCTAGTGTTTTTGTTGTTATTTTGCTGACAGAAAATAAAATATTTTCGTCTTCATTTGTTCAATCCCTCCTTTTGCTTACAAAAAAAGAAGCTTGGTTTGATAGATCAAAGAACCACCCGTTTATCTGCTTCAGACTGTACACTTTTATTATTATCATTATTACGATCATTACATTATTATTATCAATAATAATGATATTTTTATCATTATTTTTATTATATTATTATTATTATTTTGTTATTATTATTATTATTATTATTACATTATTATTATTTGGGGAGAGGGAGTTAGTCATGAGGTTTTAATAAGAATTAGGCACCCGTGGGAATCCATGGGTCTCAGGGCTTCGTATTTTTTCTTTAATACTTCTTTTCCCACGTTATGGGAAAAAGAAGAATATTTTTGTCTTCATTTGCTCCCTCTTTTTTTATTTCAATCACCAAAACTTGGTTTGACGGACTATAGAACCACCCATTTAATTTCCACTTGTAACTTCAAAATAGGCGGTCGACAAAGCGAGGTTTTCCTTTACGTCCGCACGTGTCTTATGAATATTCATGTTTACAGCAGCCATGCAATAAACGAATGGACAGCGGCGCGTGTAATCTGAAATGGAAGGGCACGATCGGCGAGGATGAAAATTTAAGTGGATATTTAGCCGTCCTAAACAGTCTGACTACAATGATACCCGACGTGAGAGTAAACTAAATGACATACCTGAGCTGCATAGTATCCTGCAGTTGTGCAAAATACAATAAAATAACAGCATTCGTTGTTTTCGTTTCGGCACGCCAATGGCGAACTGTACGTAAATGCCCTTGTATGTCCGCGCCGTGTATTACCATATGAGAGCTCGCACGGAGATAGTGTTTCGTGTACCATCGTCAATGCATACGCAGGCGCAGGCCTAGCTATCTGTTATGGAAGGGCACGATCGGCAAGGACAACATTTAAGTGGATATTTAGCCGTCGAGATCACTGCTAAACAGTCTGAGTACAATCCCCGACTTAAGAGTAAACTGAATGACGTAGTTTAGCTGCACATGATCCTGTACATAGTTTCGCGAAATAAAATACGGCATTCGTAGCTTCCCGTGTACCGAGAACGCATCATGATATGCAATGCAACACAGCGACAGGCTCAATGCACACACACCAAAAATCTTCGCGATATATTGCCCGTACCCATAGTGCGTGTATCATGTCTCCGCGAACGATCAGCTTGGCGAGCGAGAATGCTCACTGTGCTACCACAGATTGTATAGAGTTCTGTGTGTCGCGCGACCTGAGCCTGCGAGCTGGCGCGAGCTGTATATAACCCGTATACATCGTGTTCGTGTGTGTGCGTCCAAGAACGATGATAGAGCTTTCGCCACGCACTGACGCGGGATACCATCGCGCAAAAGCTGCACGTCGGTATTTGTCTTTTGTTTTTCTTTGTTTTTTGTACCGCTCTCGACGTCGACACGGAGGAGGAGCGCGGATGAAACCCGGCCCACTCGATAGAAGAGACCCTCCCGCTGCCGACGGCACCGGTCCGGGGGGCCTGGAGCCGGCGGCTTCGGAGGAGATAGCTCCACAAAATAAAGCACGGGAAGGCACGGGGCCATCCTTACGCGATTACTATATATAACTAGCAGCACCCGTGGAAATCCACGGGTCTGAGGGGTTTTATTTTTTCCCTCATAATTATATACGATTTTGCACATTTTTATTGATGAAATAAATAGAAAAGTTTTCTGGTTCTTTCGTTACTTGTGCACATGCTCTCTTCTACCCATGACCACCCGCCCTCCCCCCCCCCCCCCACACACACACACACACATTTCGATCCCCGCAAAAAAAACAACAACAAAAAACAACAACAAACATTCAGGGAAAAATTACCAAAAACGCTTATGAGATTCTCCGAAAGTACTGCCAACAGATTCTTCACGTCGGAACGGGGAGATACCCTTGACACTATGACTTTGATATTTATCACCCCCTGCTCTTGCCTCCATGCAGGAATCAATGGCTGGTCTGTTAAGGCTTCCCATTTTTTATTTTTACTTCTTTTCCCACATTATGATAGAAGAATGAAATATTTTTGTCTTCATTTGCTCCCTCCTATATGTTTTTATCACCAAAAACTTGGTTTGATAGATCATAGAACCATCCGTTTATCTGCTTCACACTGTGCATCACCATTATCATTATTATCATCATATTATAATTCTTATGATTATTATTATTATTGTTATTATTATTATTATAATTATTGATATTTGGGGGGATCATAGCCATTAGGTTTTATTAAGTATCAAGGCACCCGTGGAATTTTTTTTCTTTAATATTTTCTCACCCACGTTATGAGAGAACAAAAATACACGAAGAATATTTTCATCTTATTTTGCTCCCTCATTTCTGTTTTTATCATCAAAACTGGGTTTGATGGATCATAGAACCACCCGTTTATCTCATTTTTACTGTTCATTGATATTGTTTTTATTATTATTATTATTACTATAACATAACAACTATTTAGGGGAGAAGAGATCGAGAGTAGAGTCATAATATAGGAATGAACCAAAGGAGGCGGAAGTGTTAATATGTTAAGAATTGTAAAAATAAGTTTCCCCCCATTTTTCTGCTCTTGATAAAAAGCTTTTTTGAAGAAAATCACGCTCATACTGTAAAAAAAAAAAAAAAAAAAACTACTTCACTGCACTAACATACGTAATATTGTGCTACTTCATAGACCCCTAGTGTTTTTGTTGTTATTGTGCTGACAGAAAATAAAATATTTTCGTCTTCATTTTGCTCGATCCCTCCTTTTGCTTACAAAAAGAGAAGCTTGGTTTGATATATCAATGAACCACCCGTTTATCTGCTTCAGACTGTACAATTTTATTATTATTATTACGATCATTATATTATCATTATCAATAATAATATTTTTATCATTATTATCATTATTATATTATTATTTTTTTATTATTATTACATTATCATTATTATTTGGGGAGAGGGAGTTAGTCATGAGGTTTTAATAAGAATTAAGCACCCGTGGAAATCCATGGGTCTCAGGGCCTCGTATTTTTTCTTTAATATTTCTTTTCCCACGTTATGGGAGAAAGAAGAATATTTTTGTCTTTATTTGCTCCCTCTTTTTTTATTCTTATCACCAAAACTTGGTTTGACGGACTATAGAACCACCCATTTTATTTCCACTTGTAACTTCAAAAATAGGCGGTCGGCAAAGCGAGGTTTTCCCCCTCGTCCGCACATATCTTATGAATATTCATGTTTACAGCAGTTATGCAGTAAACGAATGGACAGCGGCGCGTGTAATCTGAAATAGAAGGGCACGATCGGCAAGGACGTACAAAATTTAAGTTGATATTTAGCCGTCCTAAACAGTCTGACTACAATGATACCCGACTTGAGAGTAAACTAAATGACGTACCTAAGCAGCATGGTATCCTGTAGTTGTGCAAAATGAAATAAAATAACAGCATTCGTTGTTTTCATTTCGTCACGCCAATGGCGAACTGTACGTACAAATGCCCTTGTATGACCGCGCCGTGTATTACCATATGAGAGCCCGCACGGAGATAGTGTGGAGTGTAACCATCGTCAATACTTACACAGGCACAGGCCTGTATATCTGATATGGAAGGGCACGATCGGCAAGGACAAAATTTAAGTGGATATTTAGCTGTCGAGATCACTGCTAAACAGTCTGAGTACAATAATACCCGACTTAAGAGTAAATTTAATAACGTAGTTTAGCTGCACAGGATCCTGTACATAGTTTCGCGAAATAAAGTACGGCATTCGTAGCTTCCCGTGTACCGATAACGCATCATGATATGCAACGCAACACAGCGACAGGCTCAATCGAACCGCTCAATGCATACACACCAAAACTCTTCGCGATGTATTGCCCGTACCCGGTACCCATAGTGCGTGTATCATGTCTCCGCGAACGATCAGCTTGGCGAGCGAGAATGCTCACTGTGCTACCACAGATTGTATAGAGTTCTGTGTGTCGTGCGACCTGAGCCTGCGAGCTGGCGCGAGCTGTATAATTATAACCCGTATACATCGTGTTCGTGTGTGCGTCCAAGAACGATGATAGAGCTTTCGCCACGCACTGACGCGGGATACCATCGCGCAAAAGCTGCACGTCGGTGTTTGTCTTTTGTTTTTCTTTGTTTTTTGTACCGCTCTCGACGTCGACACGGAGGAGGAGCGCGGACGAAACCCGGCCCACTCGATAGAAGAGACCCTACCGCTGCCGACGGCACCGGTCCGGGGGGCCCGGAACCAACGGCTTCGGAGGAGATAGCTCCACAAAATAAAGCACGGGAAGGCACGGGGCCATCCTTACGCGATTATAATATATAATAACTAGCAGCACCCGTGGAAATCCACGGGTCTGAGGGGTTTTATTTTTTTCTCGTATTTATGATTTTGCACATTTTTATTGATGAAATAAAAAGAAGAGTTTTCTCTTTCGTTACTTGTGCTCTCTTCTACCCATGACCACCACCCCCTCCCCCCCCCCACACACACACATTTTCACCCTCGCAGAACAAACAAACATACAAACAAGCAAACAAACATTCAGGGAAAAATCACCAAAAAAGCTTATGTGATTCTCCGAAAGTTTTGCCCACAGATTCTTCACGTCTGAACGGGGAGATACTATTGACACTATGACTTTGATATTAATTATACCCCTGCCCTTGCATCCATGCAGGCACCCAAGGGAATCCACGACTTGTCTCAAGTTTGTTTTTGTTTTTTCCATTCCTATTTTTTTTCCCACGTTATGAGAGAAAAATATATTGCTCCCTCCTTTTTGTTTTTAATCACCAAAGCTTGGTTTGATATATCATAGCACCATCCGTTTATCTGCTTCAGACTAAACATCATCATTATTATCATCATATTATTATTCTTATTATGCCCCTATTGCTATATTATTATTGTGATCATACATGTAGTCATTAGGTTTTATAAGTATTAGAAACCCGTGGAAATCCATGGGTCTCGGGGCTTTGTATTCTTTCTCTATTATTTCTTCAACCTCATTATGAGAGAAGAAATACCAAAAGAATATTTTCGTCTTCATTTGCTCCCTCATTTCTGTTTTCATAAGCAAAACTTCATCTCCCTGCTTGATGGATCTAGAACCGCCTGTTTATCTCATTGATACTGTTCAATGTTTTTATTATCATTATAATCATGTTTATGATTATGATTATGATTATTATTATTATCATTATTAGAGGGAGGGGAGATCATAGTCATTCGGTTTTATTATCATTTTATACAATTCATTGACATGGGGATAACTCAAGGGAATTAAGAAAAAAAAAAGTTTATCGGTCAAGGATAGTGAATTTTTTTCCAGCATGTCAAGGTTACTCTCAAGGTTACTTATTTCAAATAGCTTCATTATCATAGCTATTTCATTTTAAACATTAAAACAATCCAGTACCTGTTTGCGTCTCTTCCGCCCACTCTTAGTTATGGATCATAGCACCCCCATTTATTTGCATTTGCCTATTCTCCATGATTATTTCAGTGTATTATTGTTATTGTATTAATCATTTTTATTATTATTACTAACATTATTATTATCATTTAGGGGAGAGGAGAGAGTAGAGTCATAATATAGGGATGATCAACCAAGGGAGACGGAAATGTTATTTGTTAAGAATAACTTATTGTAAAAATCTGTTTCCCCCATTTTTCTGCTCTTGATAAAAAGCTTTTCTGAAGACAGTCTTGCGAAAACTGTCCAAAACTGCTTCACTGCACTAACATACGTAGTCTTGTTGCTGAGCAGGACTACCCCAGTTGTGTTTTTGTTGCTATAGTGGTGAGAGAAATACAATATTTTCGTCTTTGCTCTCTTCTTTTTTTGCTCTCTTCTTTTTTTTTTATCACCAAACCTTGGTTTGATAGATCATAGAACCACCCATTTATCTGCTTCAGACACAGGTACATTTTATCATCATTATTATCATTATTGTTATTATTATTATTATTATTATCATGAATATCACCATTAATATTATGATTATTTTATTGTTATTACCATTATTATCATTATTATTATTATCGTTATTATTGTTATTATTATTATTATTATTATGAATATCACCATTAATATTATGGTTATTTTATTATTATTACCATTATTATATTATTATTGTTATTATTATTATTATTATTATTATTATTACTATTATTATTATATTACCACTACAATCTCCACTATTATTTGTGGAGGGGGAGATCATATTATAGTCATTAGGTTTAATAAGTAGGCACCTGTTAAAATCCATGGATCTCAGGGCCTCGTATTTTTTCTTTACCTCTTTTCCCACGTTATGGGAGAAAGAAGAATATTTTTGTCTTCATTTGCTCCCTCTTTTTTATTTTTTATCACCAAAACTTGGTGTGATGGACCATAGAAATTTCCCATATTTTATTTCCACGTGGAAATTCTAAAAAAAAAAAAAAAAAAAAAAAAGGCTGACGGCGGCGAAGCGAGGGTTTCCTCTACGTCCGTTCATCTTATAAATATTCATGTTTACAGCAGCTCTACAGTAAACGAATGGACAGCGGCGCGTGTAATCTGATATGGAAGGGTACGATCGGCAAGGACAAAATTTAAGTGGATATTTAGCCGTCCTAAACAGTCTGAGTACAATGATACCCGGCTTGAGAGTAAACTAAATGACGTACCTGAGCTGCATAGTATACTGCAGTTGTGTAAAATACGATAAAATGACAACATTCGTTGTTTTCATTCGGGCACGCCAATGCCAATGGCGAACGTCACTGTACGTAATACCCTTGTAATTGTATGACCGCGCCGTGTATTATACCATAATTTATGAGAGTCCATATCACGCGAAAGCATATCACGCGATCGAAAGGCGATGTCTCGTGTAACCATCGTCAATACATACACAGGCGCAGGCCACACACCGGCATACCGTACCCATCCGAGAGTACATTGTGTGCGTGCGTGCGTGTCCGCCGGAAGATGTCAGAGATTTCGCTGCACCCCATCATCTTTAGTATCCCACTGTCTCTGCAAGCTAAAAGATGCACTATCGAGGAAGTAGGAGTCCAGCGCAGGATCGGTGAATATCAAAACGCTCGGCTCTTTCGTCACGCACAAAAATGCATTATGCATCTATCTAATTAATTTTTCTTTTTCGTCCTCGACGTCGACACGGAGGCGGAGAGGGGACGAAACCCGCGCCATTCGATGCAGGATACTCTCCTGCGGCCGATGGCACCGGTCGCAGCTGCCCGGAGCCGACGGCTCGGGAGGAGATAGACAATCCAGCAACGCCGGAATAAAACAGGAAATACGTAAGGCCGCAACAACAACAACAACTTCGCCTATTATATATATAGATAACTAGCAGCACCCGTGGAAATCCACGGGTCTGAGGGGTTTTATTTTTTTTCTGATAGATACGATTTTGCACATTTCTATTGATGAAATAAAACAATTTTTTTTTTCTCATTCTTTCGTTACTTGTGCTCGATCTCTTCTACCCATGAGCACCACCCCCCACCACACACACACACATTTCCACCCCCGCAGAACAAAAAAAAAGAAAAAAAAAACCCAAACAAAAAACAAAACAAAACCCCAAAACAAACATTCAGGGAAAAATTAACAAAAACGCTAATGAGATTCTCCGGAAGTTCTGCCCACAGATTCTTCCCGTCGGAATGGGGAGATGACTTTGATATTAATTATACCCCCTGCTCTTGCATCCATGCAGGCACCCGAGGGAATCCACGACTGGTCTCAAGGCCTAGCATTTTTTTTTTCATTCCTATATCTTTTCCCACGTTATGAGAGAAAAATATAATATTTTTGATCGTCTTCAATTCCTCCCTCCTTTTTGTTTTTAATCACCAAAACTTGGTTTGATAGATCATAGAACCATCCGTTTATCTGCTTCAGAATATACATCATCATTATTATCATATTATTATTCTCATTAGGCCCCTATTGTTATATTGCTATCATAATTATTATTGTTATTTGGGGAGGGGGATCATAGTCATTAGTCATAGTCAACCACGTTATGAGAGATGAAATACACAAAGAATAAATTATTTTCGTCTTCATTTGCTCCCTCATTTCTGTTTTCATAATCAAAACTTGGTTTGATGGATCTAGAACCGCCCGTTTATATCATTGATACTGTTCATTGTTTTTATTATCAATATAAATAACATTATCATTATTATTATTATTTTTTTTATTGTTATTTTGTGGGAGGGGAGATCATAGTCATTCGGTTTAATTATTATTTTATATTATTCATTGACATGGGGATGAATCAAGGGAATTAAGGAAAAAAGTTTATCGGTCAAGGATAGTGAATATCTTTTTTTCCGTTATGTCAAGGTTTCTCTACGACTGATAGACGTTTCAAATAGGTTCATTATCATTGCTATTTCATTTTGAACATCAAAACAATCCAGTACCTGTTTGTGTCTCTTCCGCCCACTCTTAAGTTATGGATCATAGCACCCCCTCCCAATTCATTTGTATTGGCCTATTGTATTATTATCATTATTTGAGTGTATTATTGTTATTGTTATTATCACTATTATTATTACTAACATTATTATTATTTAGGGGAGAGGAGAGAGTAGAGTCATATTATAGGGATGATCAACCAAGGGAGGCGGAAATGTTAAGAATTGTAAAAATCTGTCTCCCCCATTTTTCTGCTCTTGATAAAAAGCATTTCTGAAGACAGCCCTGCGCAAACTGTCAAAAACTGCTTCACTGCACTAACATACGTAATCTTGTGCTGCCCAGGTCGAAAAACCAGTTGGCAACTGGTACTGGTACCAGTTGATTCCAGTTAAGGCAACTGGTTTCAATATGGAAATTGGAATGAGTGACTAGAAATCAACTGGTATCAACTGGTATTCATTCAACTGGTATCAACTGGTATTCGTCCAACTGGAATCAACTGGAATCAACTGGGATCCAGTTGACAAAATTAAGTTGGTGTTGAATTATTTGGTGTATGGGTGTTTGGTGTATGTCAGGACATTGTTAATATGTTACCTAACATAATCCTACAGCTAGTCTTAAAGTCTATACCTACAACTACATTTAGGCTTAGCCTACATCCTAGACCTAGTTAGTACCAAGGATATTTCATAGCTGTAATGATTTAAGACATGGTTACCAAGTACATTAAACTTTTATCATAAAATATGAAAATACCTCATCAGAGGTACAAGTTAAAATTGTGAATATCACGGGAATAATACTAAATAAAATTCTAATGCATTTCAGACATTTTTGAGTTTATTCAAATCATTAAAAAAATTAATTTAACAATATTTTCTCATTTTCACGAAGATAATTTGAATAGCTTATGAATATTCACGAGCAAAAGAACCAGTAAAAACCAATAGAAACTAACTGGTATCAACTGGTATTAGAATTTCAATGATTTAGTGGGTGTGAATATGGAATGAAGTTATAAGCAAGTCCAGTCTGTTACATGGGTATCACATTGTGTAAACTAATTTGCACACACACCTAAACACACACACGTGCGTACACACGCACACACACACGCACACACGCACAAACTGGTTAAAATACAGTCTGTCAGTTGAAGTGTCAACTGATCTTAATTGGTTCCAGTTTCATTTAGTTGAAATCATTTAGAGTCCAAGTTCAATTATGTCAAATGTTTTGTTTAATTGTTTTTTTTTTACTTTTTAATTTAATGTTTTAACTAAGTTTTGTTGACCTTTTAATTCAGTTTTAATTGATGAATTAATCGAATTCAAAAAGTAGACTTCAGCTTGTGTCAACTGGTACACAATGAGACATGAACTGGTATCAACTGGTACCAGTAGACTTGTACTGGTTTCAACTGGTAAGCAGTGCAATTTCAACTGATATAAAACTGGTACAATTAAGACTTCAACTGGTACCAGTAGACTAATTGTGCTGGTTTCAACTGGTAAGCAGTGCAACTTCAACTGGTATAAACTGATACCAGTAAGACTTCAACTGGTACCAGTAGACTTGTACTGGTTCCAACTGGTAAGCAGTTCAGCTTCAACTGGTATAAACTGACCAGTAAGACTTCAACTGGTAACAGTATACTTGTACTGGTTTCAACTGGTAAGCAGTGCAACTTCAACTGGTATAAACTGGTACCAGTAAGACTTCAACTGGTACCAGTAGACTTGTACTGGTTTCAACTGGGAAGCAGTGCAACTTCAACTGGTATAAACTGGTACCAGTAAGACTTCAACTGGTACCAGTAGACTTGTACTGGTTTCAACTGGCAAGCAATGCAACTACAACTGGTATAAACTGGTACCAGTAAGACTTCAGCTGGTACCAGTAGACTTGTACTGGTTTCAACTGGTAAGCAGTGCAACTTCAACTGGTATAAACTGGTACCAGTATGATTAAACTGGTATCAACTGGTACCAGTACATCTTCAAGTGGTATCAACTGGAATTCCGTATTTTGTTACTGGAAACTTGGAGTTACCTTCTGATTTCAACTGGTACCAGTTGAAACCAGTTAAGACCAGTTAAAACCAGTAAAGACCAGTTAAAAATGCTTACTGGTTTCTACTGGTTTCTACTGGTTTTTCGACCTGAGTGGGTAGGACTACTTCATGTAGACCCCTAGTGTTTTTGTTACTATTGTGCTGAGAGAAATTAAATATTTTCATCTTCGTTTGCTCTCTTCTTTTTGTTTTTATCACCAAACCTTGTTTATCTGCTTCAGACTGTACATTTTTATTATCATCATTATCATAATCATTAATGTCCTTCTTCTTCTGCTTTGGCTTAAGACTGTACATTATCATCATTATTATCATCATTATTGTTATTATTAGTATTATAACTATCACTTTTATTATCATTATTATTATCATTATTATTATAATAATATTATCTTTTCTATTATCTATTATATTATCTTTTCCCGCGTAATGGGAGAAAGAATATGTTTGTCGTCATTTGCTCCCTCTTTTTTATTTTTATCACCAAAACTTGGTTTGATGCACCATAGACCCACACATTTGATGTCTACTTGTATCTTCAAAAATTGGCGGTCAGCAAAGCGAGGGTTTCCCCCGCGTCCGCTCGTCTCATGAATATTCATGTTTACAGCAGCCATAGTAAACGAATGAACAGCAGCGCGTGTACTCTGATATGGAAGGGTACGATCGGCAAGGACAAAATTTAAGTGGATATTTAGCCGTCCTGAACAGTCTGAGTACAATGATACCCGACTTGAGAGTAAACTAAATGACGTACCTGAGCTGCATAGTATCCTGCAGTTGTGCAAAATACAATAAAATAACAGCATTTGTTGTTTTCAATTGGGCACGCCAATGGCGAACGTCGCTGTACGTAAATGCCCTTGTACTAACAATGACCGCGCCGAGTAATGAGTGTCCATATCACGCGCACGCAGATAGTGTTTCATGTAACCATCGTCAATACATATACACAGGCGCTGGCCACACACTGGCATACCGTACCCGAGAGTACATTGCGTGCGTGCGTGCGTGTCCGCCGGAATATGACAGAGATTTCGCTGCACGCCATCATCTTTTTGACTTTAGTATCCCCATTGTCTCTGCAAGCTAAAAGATGGACGATCGAGAAAGCAGGAGTCCAGCGCAGGATCGGTGAATATTTAAACGCTCGGCTCTGACGTCACGCACAAAAATGCATTATGCATCTATCTAATTAATTTTTCTTTTTCGTCCTCGACGTCGACACGGAGGCGGAGCGGGGACGAAACCCGCGCCATTCGATGCAGGATACTCTCCCGCGGCCGACGGCACCGGTCGCAGCTGCCCGGAGCCGACGGCTCGGGAGGAGATAGACAATCAAGCAACGCCGGAATAAAACAGGAAATACATAAGGCCGCGACAACAACAACAACTTCGCGTATTATATATATAGACTAGCAGCACCCGTGGAAATCCACGGGTCTGAGGGGTTTTATTTTTTCCCTCATAATTATATACGATTTTGCACATTTTTATTGATGAAATAAATAGAAAAGTTTTCTGGTTCTTTCGTTACTTGTGCACATGCTCTCTTCTACCCATGACCACCCGCCCCCCCCCCCCCCACACACACACACATTTCGATCCCAGTAAAAAAAAACAACAAAAAACAACAACAAACATTCAGGGAAAATTACCAAAAACGCTTATGAGATTCTCCGAAAGTACTGCCCACAGATTCTTCACGTCGGAACGGGGAGATACCCTTAACACTATGACTTTGATATTTATCACCCCCTGCTCTTGCCTCCATGCAGGAATCAATGGCTGGTCTGTTAAGGCTTCCCATTTTTTATTTTTACTTCTTTTCCCACATTATGATAGAAGAATGAAATATTTTTGTCTTCATTTGCTCCCTCCTATATGTTTTTATCACCAAAAACTTGGTTTGATAGATCTTAGAACCATCCGTTTATCTGCTTCACACTGTGCATCACCATTATTATTATTATCATCATATTACAATTCTTATGATTATTATTATTGTTATTATTATTATTATTATTATAATTATTGATATTTGGGGGATCATAGCCATTAGGTTTTTTTAAGTATCAAGGCACCCGTGGAATTTTTTTTTCTTTAATATTTTTTCACCCACGTTATGAGAGAACAAAAATACACGAAGAATATTTTCATCTTATTTTGCTCCCTCATTTCTGTTTTTATCATCAAAACTGGGTTTGATGGATCATCGAACCACCCGTTTATCTCATTTTTACTGTTCATTGATATTGTTTTTATTATTATTATTATTACTATAACATAACAACTATTTAGGGGAGAAGAGATCGAGAGTAGAGTCATAATATAGGAATGAACCAAAGGAGGCGGAAGTGTTAATATGTTAAGAATTGTAAAAATAAGTTTTCTCCCATTTTTTTGCTCTTGATAAAAAGCTTTTTTGAAGAAAATCACGCTCATACTGTAAAAAAAAAAAAAAAAAAAAAAAAAAAAAACTACTTCACTGCACTAACATACGTAATATTGTGCTACTTCATAGACCCCTAGTGTTTTTGGTGTTATTGTGCTGACAGAAAATAAAATATTTTCGTCTTCATTTGCTCGATCCCTCCTTTTGCTTACAAAAAGAGAAGCTTGGTTTGATAGATCAATGAACCACCCGTTTATCTGCTTCAGACTGTACAATTTTATTATTATTATTACGATCATTATATTATTATTATCAATAATAATATTTTCATCATTATTATCATTATTATATTATTATTTTTTTATTATTATTACATTATCATTATTATTTGGGGAGAGGGAGTTAGTCATGAGGTTTTAATAAAAATTAAGCACCCGTGGAAATCCATGGGTCTCAGGGCCTCGTATTTTTTCTTTAATATTTCTTTTCCCACGTTATGGGAGAAAGAAGAATATTTTTGTCTTCATTTGCTCCCTCTTTTTTTATTCTTATCACCAAAACTTGGTTTGACGGACTATAGAACCACCCATTTTATTTCCACTTGTAACTTCAAAAATAGGCGGTCGGCAAAGCGAGGTTTTCCCCATCGTCCGCACATATCTTATGAATATTCATGTTTACAGCAGTTATGCAGTAAACGAATGGACAGCGGCGCGTGTAATCTGAAATAGAAGGGCACGATCGGCAAGGACGTACAAAATTTAAGTTGATATTTAGCCGTCCTAAACAGTCTGACTACAATGATACCCGACTTGAGAGTAAACTAAATGACGTACCTAAGCTGCATAGTATCCTGTAGTTGTGCAAAATGAAATAAAATAACAGCATTCGTTGTTTTCATTTCTGCACGCCAATGGCGAACTGTAGGTCCTACGTACAAATGCCCTTGTATGACCGCGCCGTGTACCATCTGAGAGCCCGCACGGAGATAGTGTGGAGCGTAACCATCGTCAATACATACACAGGCACAGGCCTGTATATCTGATATGGAAGGGCACGATCGATCGGCAAGGACAAAATTTAAGTGAATATTTAGCCGTCGAGATCACTGCTAAACAGTCTGAGTACAATAATACCCGACTTAAGAGTAAATTTAATAACGTAGTTTAGCTGCACAGGATCCTGTACATAGTTTCGCGAAATAAAGTACGGCATTCGTAGCTTCCCGTGTACCGATAACGCATCATGATATGCAACGCAACACAGCGACAGGCTCAATCGAATCGCTCAATGCATACACACCAAAACTCTTCGCGATGTATTGCCCGTACCCGGTACCCATAGTGCGTGTATCATGTCTCCACGAACGATCAGCTTGGCGAGCGAGAATGCTCACTGTGCTACCACAGATTGTATAGAGTTCTGTGTGTCGTGCGACCTGAGCCTGCGAGCTGGCGCGAGCTGTATAATTATAACCCGTATACATCGTGTTCGTGTGTGTGCGTCCAAGAACGATGATAGAGCTTTCGCCACGCACTGACGCGGGATACCATCGCGCAAAAGCTGCACGTCGGTGTTTGTCTTTTGTTTTTCTTTGTTTTTTGTACCGCTCTCGACGTCGACACGGAGGAGGAGCGCGGACGAAACCCGGCCCACTCGATAGAAGAGACCCTACCGCTGCCGACGGCACCGGTCCGGGGGGCCCGGAGCCGGCGGCTGCGGAGGAGATAGCTCCACAAAATAAAGCACGGGAAGGCACGGGGCCATCCTTACGCGATTATGATATACTAGCAGCACCCGTGGAAATCCACGGGTCTGAGGGGTTTTATTTTTTTTTTCTCTCTTGTGTATACGATTTTGCACATTTTTATCGATGAATTAAAAAGTAAAGTTTTCTCATTCTTTCGTTACTTGTGCTCTCTTCTACCCATGACCACCATCCCCCTACTCACATTTTCACCCTCGCAGAACAAACAAACAAACAAACAAACATTCAGGGAAAAATCACCAAAAAACGCTTATGAGATTCTCCGAAAGTTCTGCCCACAGATTCTTCCCGTCTGAACGGGGGAGATGTATATATTGACAATATGACTTTGATATTAATTATACCCCCTGCTCTTGCATCCATGCAGGCACCCGAGGGAATCCACGGCTGGTCTCAAGGCCTAGCATTTTTTTTTCATTCCTATTTCTTTTCCCACGTTATGAGAGAAAAATATAATATTTTTGATCGTCTTCAATTGCTCCCTCCTTGTTTTTAATCACCAAAACTTGCTTTGATAGATCATAGAACCATTCGTTTATCTGCTTCAGACTATACATCATCATTATTATTATCATATTATTGTTCTCATTAGGCCCCTATTGTAATATTGCTATTATAATTATTATTTGGGGAGGGGGATCATAGTCATTAGGTTTTGTAAGTATTAGGCACCCGTGGGAATGCACGGATCTCAGGTCTTCGTATTTTTCTTTAATGTTCTTCAACCACGTTATGAGAGAAGAAATATACAAAGAATATTTTCGTCTTCATTTGCTCCCTCATTTCTGTTTTCATAATCAAAACTTGGTTTGATGGATCTAGAACCACCCGTTTATCTCATTGATACTGTTCATTGTTTTTATTATCATAATAATTAGCATGATCATTACTATTATTATTGTTGTTATTGTTATTGTTATTTTGTGGGAGGGGAGATCTTAGTGATTCGGTTTTATTATTATTTTATATCATTCATTGACATGGGGATTAATCAAGGGAATTAAGGAAAAAAGTTTATCGGTCAAGGATAGTATCTTTTTTTTCCCGTCATGTCAAGGTTACTCTATACGACTGATAGACGTTTCAAATAGTTTCATTGTCATTGCTATTTCATTTTAAACATCAAAACAATCCAGTACCTGTCTGTGTCTCTTCCGCCCACTCTTAAGTTATGGATCATAACACCCCCTCCCCATTCATTTGCATTGGCCTATTGTATTATTATCATTATTCCAGTGTATATTATTTTTATTGTTATTACCATTATTATTATTACTAACATTATTATTATCATTTAGGGGAGAGGAGAGAGTTGAGTCATAATATAGGGATGATCAACCAAGGGAGGCGAAAATGTTAATTTGTTAAGAATTGTAAAAATCTGTTTCCCCCATTTTTCTGCTCTTGATAAAAAGCTTTTTTGAAGACAGTCCTGCGCAAACTGTCCAAAACTGGTTCACTGCACTAACATACGTAATCTTGTGCTGAGTAGGACTACTTCATATAGGCCTATAGACCCCTAGTGTTTTTGTTACTATTGTGCTGAGAGAAATAAAATATTTTCGTCTTCGTTTGCTCTCTTCTTTCTGTTTCTATCACCAAACCTTGGTTTGATGGATCATAGAACCACCCGTTTATCTGCTCCAGACTGTACATTTTTATTATCATTATTATCATAATCATTAATGTCCTTCTTCTTCTGATTCAGAATGTACATTATCATCATTATTGTTATTATTAGTATTCTAACTATCACTATTATTATTACTATTATTATTATCATTATTATTATTATTATTATATTATCCTTATAATCATTGTTATATTTGGGGAGGGGGAGATCATAGTCATTAGATTTAATAAGTAGGCACCCGTGGGAATCCATTGCTCTCAGGGCCTCGTATTTTTTCTTTAATATTTCTTTACCCACGTTATGGGAGGAAGAAGAATATTTTTGTCGTCATTTGCTCCCTCTTTTTTATTTTTATCACCAAAACTTGGTTTGATGCACCATAGAACCACACATTTCATGTCCACTTGTAACTTCAAAAATTGGCGGTCAGCAAAGCGAGGGTTTCCCCCGCGTCCGCTCGTCTCATGAATATTCATGTTTACAGCAGCCATGCAGTAAACGAATGAACAGCGACGCGTGTATGGAAGGGTACGATCGGCAAGGACAAAATTTAAGTGGATGTTTAGCCGTCCTGAATAGTCTGAGTACAATGATATCCGACTTGAGAGTAAACTAAATGACGGAACTGAGCTGCATAATATCCTGCAGTTGTGCAAAATACAATAAAATAACAGGATTCGTTGTTTTCATTTGGGCACGCCAATGGCGAACGTCACTGTACGTAAATGCCCTTGTACGATATACGACCGCGCCGTGTATTATACCATATGAGAGTCCATATCACGGGCACGCACATAGTGTTTCGTGTAACCATCGTCAATACATACACAGGCGCAGGCCACACAATGGCATACCGTACCCACCCGAGAGTACATCACAGAACTCTGAGTTCTGTGGAGTACATTGTGTGCGTGCGTGCGTGCGTGTCCGCCGGAAGTTGTCAGAGACTTCGCTGCACCCATCATATTCACTGTCTCTGCAAGCTAAAAGATGGACGATCGAGAAAGCAGGAGTCCAGCGCAGGATCGGTGAATATTAAAACGCTCGGCTCTTTCGTCACGCACAAAAATGCATTATGCATCTATCTAATTAATTTTTCTTTTTCGTCCTCGACGTCGACACGGAGGCGGAGCGGGGACGAAACCCGCGCCATTCGATGCAGGATACTCTCCCGCGGCCGACGGCACCGGTCGCAGCTGCCCGGAGCCGACGGCTCGGGAGGAGATAGACAATCCAGCAACGCCGGAATAAAACAGGAAATACATAAGGCCGCGACAACAACAACAACTTCGCGTATTATATATATAGACTAGCAGCACCCGTGGAAATCCACGTGTCTGAGGGGTTTTATTTTTTTTTTTCTCATAGATACGATTTTGTACATTTTTATTGATGAAATAAAAAGAATTTTTTTTTCTCATTCTTTCGTTACTTGTGCTCGATCTCTTCTATCCATGACCACCACCCCCCACCACACACACACACACACACACACACACACATTTCCACCCCCGCAGAACAAAAGAAAAAACAAACAAAACCAAACAAAACAAACGAAAAACAAAACAAAACCCAAAAGCAAACACTCGGGGAAAAATTATCAAAAACGCTTATGAGATTCTCCGGAAGTTCTGCCCACAGATTCTTCCCGTAGGAATGGAGAGATACTATTGACACTATGACTTTGATATTAATTATACCCCCTGCTCTTGCATCCATGCAGGCACCCGAGGGAGTCCACGGCTGGTCTCAAGGCCTAGCATTTTTTTTTTCATTCCTATTTCTTTTCCCACGTTATGAGAGAAAAATATAATATTTCTGATTGTCTTCAATTGCTCCCTCCTTTTTGTTTTTAATCACCAAAACTTGGTTTGATAGATCATAGAACCATCCGTTTATCTGCTTCAGACCATGCATCATCGTTATTATTATCATGTTATTATTCTCATTAGGCCCCTATTGTTATGTTGCTATCATAATTGTTATTGTTATTTGGGGAGGGGGATCATAGTCATTAGGTTTTATAAGTATTAAGCACCCGTGGGAATCCACGGGTCTCAGGGCTTCCTGTTTTTCCTTTGATATTTCTTCAACCACGTTATGAGAGAAGAAATACACAAAGAATATTTTCGTCTTCATTTGCTCCCTCATTTCTGTTTTCATAATCAAAACTTGGTTTGATGGATCTAGAACCACCCGTTTATGTCATTGATACTGTTCATTGTTTTTATTATCATAATGAATAGCACTATCATTATTATTATTATCATTATTATTATTTTGTTATTTTGTGGGAGGGGAGATCACAGTCATTCGGTTTTATTATTATTTTATATTATTCATTGACATGGGGATGAATCAAGGGAATTAAGGAAAACAGTTTATTGGTCAAGGATAGTGAATATCTGTTTTTTTTTTCGTCATGTCAAGGTTTCTCTACGACTGATAGACGTTTCAAATAGTTTCATTATCATTGCTATTTCATTTCAAACATCAAAACAATCCAGTACCAGTTTGTGTCTCTTCCGCCCACTCTTAAGTTGTGGATCATAGCACCCCCTCCCCATTCATTTGCATTGGCCTATTGTATTATTATCATTATTTCAGTGTATTATTGTTATTGTTATTATCATTATTATTACTAAAATTATTAGTATCATTTCGGGGAAGAGGAGAGAGTAGACAGATGGTAGATTCATAATATAGGAATGATCAACCAAAGGAGGCTGAAATGTTAATTTGTTAAGAATTGTAAAAATCTGTTTCCCCCATTTTTCTGCTCTTGATAAAAAACTTTTCTGAAGACAGTCCTGCCCAAACTGTCCAAAACTGCTTCACTGCACTAACATACGTAATCTTGTGCTGAGTAGGACTACTTCATATATAGACCCCTAGTGTTTTTGTTACTATTGTGCTGAGAGAAATGAAATATTTTCGTCTTCGTTTGCTCTCTTCTTTTTGTTTTTATCACCAAACCTTTGTTTGATGGATCATAGAACCACCCGTTTATCTGCTTCAGACTGTACATTTTTATCATCATTATTATCATCATTATTGTCATTATTAGTATCATAACTATCACTATTATTATTATTTTTATTATCATTATAGTATCATTATAATCATCATTGTTATATTTGAGGAGGGGGAGATCATAGTCATTAGAATCCATGGGTCTCAGGGCCTCGAATTTTTTCTTTAATATTTCTTTTCCCACGTTATGGGAGAAAGAAGAATATTTTTGTCGTCATTTGCTCCCTCTTTTTTATTTTTATCAGCAAAACTTGGTTTGATGCACCATAGAACCACACATTTGATGTCCACTTGCAACTTCAAAAATTGGCGGTCAGCAAAGCGAGGGTTTCCCCCGCGTCCGCTCGTCTTATGAATATTCATGCGCCATTATGGTTATAATTATAGTTATGTTGTATCAAGTGGCTTTCCATACTCTGATCGGTTTCCACGTGTTGTGCACGCTATGTGTTACGTGTGTGCAGTTGACTCGGTCACGGCCATTAAACTCTTGAACATCATATACCAAGATCGTCTGATGTTTCTCCTTATTTACTGGCGTGGTGACAGCGCTGATTCGAATCCATGAATCATCAATAGACGCTACCAGGATCCTAGTTTAAGGTGAATCCAGCCCAATCAATAGGGGTCAGACGCTCACCAGATAATTTGGTGTGACAATCGAGGTTAAAGAAACTACAGTTCGAGTTTATTGAGTTGCCGCAGCTTTATGCACTGCAATGCCCGCAGCATCGACGCAGCGATGCGCGGCTGTGGCCGAGCCCACTCGTAACGGCACGGCATCCGAGCGCGAGCGGCGTTGCGCTGCCGCCTCCGCGAAGCTGGAGGTGGAGAAAGCCAAGCCCTGGCGCCCGGTTGACAATGCCTCTTCGGACTCCGAAGTGACACGCAAGCCTGACGATAAGGTCCCTCATTTCCCTGCTACCCTTCGGGGAGGTTATGACGAGATTTTACAGGTAGAAATGCATTCTGGTTCTCCCATTAATTTGGTGAGTGAGTCAACTGCTGAAGCGTGTGGTTTGGATATCGTTGTTGACGATTTTGGCTATGACGACTACGTTGATTTTGCTGAATCGTTTACCCTCCCACCATGCCTTGTTGGTTTCTCTTCTTTCCGACTGGTCCACAGTGGTTATGAGATGTGGTTTGACGGCTTTGTGGTTGAGGATGGGCATATGAATGCTGCGGTCGCAGCAGGTGCTCCATTCATGGAACACAACGATTTGTCTATTAGGCCATTGAAACACAAGATCATGTTTGGTGACGAGATTGTGTTCACATACACTGATTCGACGGTAACCGTAGGTTGTGTTAATATGCCTGTGCACACAGTGATGAGTGATACTGTCCGTGTAGTGAAGATGGAGACAGAGTATGAGTGTGTATGTGAGGCTACATCTGAACATACAGGTTATGGGGAGTGTGATATCCCTGTGCAGATAAAGACTGCAACAAGTACTAGTGCATGTGGGTATGAGCGGTCACATGAGCCTGAGTCGATCGAGTCTGAACATGACAATGCTCAGATTACTATGTCTGCCCGGAAGTGCAAAGAGAGTGAGGCACATGAGCAATGTGTTGGGGATCCGCCCGATGGTAGTTGTGAGTGGTTTCTCGAAAGTATGGAGAAAGAAAGTGACACTGGTGGTCAGTCTGAAGTATGTCAGTCTGTTACATGTGAATGCTTTCCTGAGAATGAGAGGGAAGATGAATGTGGCATTAGTACCCAGTCTGAGGGTGACAATCCTGGCTTTGACCTTGTTGATAAGGGTGATGGGTTGGACGATTTTCCAGTTACACATAGGAGTAAGTCCTCTGGTATTTTGACCATTCCATGTAGTGGATCTGAGGTTGACCGTCCCACTGCTACTCCTGTCACTGAGCCCAGCTCTGCTTTTCCCTGTACGGAGGCCAGTAGTGTTACCATGGTTACTGAGCGTAGCTCTGAGTGTGACTCTCATGGGACTGGTGCTGCTCCCTCTTCTAGTGAACATAGCATCTGTTCCTTAGTTTCCATGGATAGTTCTGGGTCCTCCCTAAATGAATGTACACACACTAAATCCCCAGTCGTTGATATCACGTGTGATACTTCCATCACTGAGCCTAGCTCTGATCCCCCTGCATGTACTTCTGAGGTTAGTCCTGATATGCTTGTGTTCATCACTGAGCCTCGCTCTGGGAATCCCATAGGTCATACACTGATGGGACTCCACCCATCTCCTGAGAGTGTTGGCCTTCCCAGTGCTGGTGAGACATTTCCCCCCTTGCATCCCGAGTACATCACCCCTCCTGATGATCATCAGAAGTGGCCCATCATCAGCTCTGATGGAGAGACGCCAGGAGTTCCCCACAACAGTGATGGTGTGGCTGTCTCACCTCCGCTACATCACAACGCCAATCGTGACATGGCAGCATTTAGCTACCAGTGTCGGTCTGCCCTTGACCGGAGTGACCAGCTGTCAGCCCTGGTTGTTGCTGGAGAGCCTCGTGATCCTGTCCATCAGCTGGATTGCCATACTCCATCACCATACGTCTGTCCATCAACCAGTCAGACTGCGGTTTCTATCCTCGCTGCTGACCATTCACGAACCCCCAATGCCGATGATGACACCCTGGGCCTCCACCTGTCCTTGGATAGTGCTGGCCCTGCCTGCTTTGACGCTAGCCCAACCTGGAGTTCGTTCCCCTGGACCTTTGGCCACCGCCTGCCTTCAATCCCTGTTGAAGGAGGTCCTTCCCTTCACCCCATTGATGGTGCTCTGCATCTTGCCAGCTGGATGATGACCACCAAGAGCGATCCTGTTCACCAAGCTCCTTCCAGTGAAATCACCGACTGGTTGATCGCGGACGTCAACTGCTCTCCTGTGCCTTGGATCGCGCATCCCCCAGCACCCCCAGCCTTTACTGGCCTCGCAGTGCCGTCCCACCCTCCCTTGTCCCCAGTCACTCCAGGTTGAAGGACTTAACTAGGGTATTTTACCCCCTTGTCATCTTCAACTGCTTTAAGCAGTGTATTACTCTATATGTTGTTTTGTTTTTTTTACTTTTCCTTAAACCATGGTTAGTATAATTGTAGACATAATTCTGACAGGTCCATGTTGGTGGACTATTACTTCATATTTTCTGCATTGCAGGATATTTTGTTTCTCAAAGTGGCATTAAGGTTATGTTAATTGTGTTCACTATTGTCACAAATGTGCCATTTTTTCTTAAAATTTATGATTCTTTTCTTTTTAACAGATGAGGGGAATATGTCAAGTTATATGTTTCAAGTGTTTTATCATTGTCTTATTGCAGCTCAGTGTCAATAGTAAGTTATGAACATAAAACTTTGTTACATTTTTTTATTTGCCAGCTCCTTGCCGCATATCTTGTGTCTGCATGTTTTATACATGTATTGAAGAGTCAAATACCTCCCATTATTTCCATACTTACCTTAGTATCAAGTCCAAGGGAGTATTTTTCCCTCAGATGTGACATACAGCTGTACGCGTATTTTGCTTTCCGGAAGGGACCGCACATTCTCCTCTTTCTACTGTGTGATGAAGTCTTTTACAGTGTATGTGCTGGTTTTCAATATGTACTAGGTTTCATACCTGTTCGTACTCGCTGCTGGTAAATTCACATTGTGATGTACTAGTAGGTTGTATTTTATTTCTGGATTATCACAATGACTTAAACTTGTATATTAGCTTCTCCCATGGTGGTGCCTGTATGCCTTGAATTTTCATTACATCTTGTTGCAGTTTTTTTTTAATGTACAGTGTAATTTGTAAGAGGTGTCATCTTTAGGCACAGTTTTCATATTGTATACCGGATCATTGCTTCTTATACCTGCCAATCATTGTCATAATATGTGTACCTGATATATGAAAATTTTGCTTACAAACGCAGCTTTTCTGAGGGGCAGGTACATGTACCCATTCTCCCGGCCTGACCCTCTGTCCACCTTTCGTAGTATCCTATGCGGATATCCGTAACACACTGTTTCATGAATGTTAATGTTTTTTTTTTGTATATCACAGTACAATGTAGTTTGCTTGTACAGCCATACTTCCGGACAATTTTTATTCTTTATAGATTTCACACTCAGCCTTGGTGTGTATCGGATAATGTTTTGTTTTATGGACTTCTGTACTGCATGTGGTTATCTTTATTGTTCATTATAGTCTTGGACTATAGGTTTGGGGTTTTTTTTTCACACTTCTCCCATGTATACACATACAGTGTATGTTTATGGCCCTTTTTCCAGTATCTTATACCCATTAATTGTTGTAACAACGATATTATTAAGTTTTGCTGTTTTTGTTACACGCTATTCCTCTTATTGCATAAGCTGATTCATTGTAAATATGCGTTTGGCTTAAGAAGGAAAATAGGAGTGAGGTGTGACGTAAGTGTTGAGTGTTTATGATAGATGTACAGTGTATGTAGTAAGATAGGTACAGTTGTAGTTACACATGTATGTACTTCCATTAGGCGTGATGGAAGTGTTCCTTGAGTATTCTTTATAGGGGTACGTATTGAGGTAGGTAGGTATATGTACTTCCATTGCTTGTTGTGCAAAGTGCCAACCTGTTCTCAACATTTCGTTCATTGATTTTACTCTGTCAAAGTTTGGGGTTTAGTGTAACCTATTTATGCGTTACGCTGTATGCTAAAGCAGTTATAAATGTGTCAATTATTTTGATGTTTGGTAAAGAGTGATTATTGATTAATGGAGGTATTTTAATCAGAATAATTTTAGTACATGTATGTTAATCGTGTTTTGAGTGATGTTATACAAGCTAAATACTATGTGAGTAAGGTAGGCTTGATTATGTAATGTGCTTGTGATAGTGTATGTATGTGCTAGTTGCATAATCAATCTTAATTGGTTTAATGTTATGTGGTCGATTGTTTTGTTCTGGATATGTGACCAACATCTATTTTTAGAGTTGGCCGCTATAGATAATAGTTGTTTAACAGCTATAAGTTCTTCAGTGAGAAGGATATTGATAGTTGTTTTGTTTATACATTGTATATGTTTCATTGTTCAAAGTTAGGCCCTATGTGGTGTGAAGGATAGTGCTTGTGATTGTTGTTTTACTCATGCATAGCCTGACGCCGTATTGTTGATCAAGGCTGTTTCAGAAACAGTAGCTTCGGGTAGATTTGGTACAAGGTAGTACATTGTATCATCATTTAAGTAATGAGAGGAAAGAAGAAAGGGATCACGCCATTATGGTTATAATTATAGTTATGTTGTATCAAGTGGCTTTCCATACTCTGATCGGTTTCCACGTGTTGTGCACGCTATGTGTTACGTGTGTGCAGTTGACTCGGTCACGGCCATTAAACTCTTGAACATCATATACCAAGATCGTCTGATGTTTCTCCTTATTTACTGGCGATGTTTACAGCAGCCATAGTAAACGAATGAACAGCGGCGCGTGTACTCTGATATGGAAGGGTACGATCGGCAAGGACATAATTTAAGTGGATATTTAGCCGTCCTGAACAGTTTGAGTACAATGATACCCGACTTGAGAGTAAATTAAATGACGTACCTGAGCTGCAGTATCCTGCAGTTGTCCAAAATACAATAAAATAACAACATTCGTTGTTTTCATTTGGGCACGCCAATCCAATGGCGAACGTCGCTGTACGTAAATGCCCTTGTACTAACAATGACCGCGCCGTGTATTGATACACATGTACCATGATGAGTGTCCATATCACGCGCACGCAGATAGTGTTTCGTGCAACCATCGTCAATACATACACAGGCGCAGGCCACACACTGGCATACCGTACCCTAGAGTACATTGTGTGTGTGCGTGCGTGTCCGCCGGAATATGACAGAGATTTCGCTGCACGCCATCATCCTTTTGACTTTAGTATCCCCATTGTCTCTGCAAGCTAAAAGATGGACGATCGAGAAAGCAGGAGTCCAGCGCAGGATCGGTGAATATTTAAACGCTCGGCTCTGACGTCACGCACAAAAATTAATTAATTTTTCTTTTTCGTCCTCGACGTCGACACGGAGGCGGAGCGGGGACGAAACCCGCGCCATTCGATGCAGGATACTCTCCCGCGGCCGATGGCACCGGGCGCAGCTGCCCGGAGCCGACGGCTCGGAAGGAGATAGACAATCCAGCAACGCCGGAATAAAACAGGAAATACATAAGGCCGCGACAACAACAACAACTTCGCGTATTATATATATAGACTAGCAGCACCCGTGGAAGTCCACGGGTCTGAGGGGTTTTATTTTTTTCCTCATAATTATATACGATTTTGCACATTTTTATTGATGAAATAAAAAGAAAAGTTTTCTGGTTCTTTCGTTACTTGTGCACATGCTCTCTTCTACCCATGACCATCCGCTCCTCCCCCCCCCCCCCCACACACACACACAATTCGATCCCGGCAAATAAAAAAACAACCAAAAAACCAACAACAACAACAAACAAAAGCCAACAAACATTCAGGGAAAAATTACCAAAAACGCTTATGAGATTCTCCGAAAGTTCTGCCCACAGATTCTCACGTCGGAACGGGGAGATACCCTTTTGATATTTATCACCCCCTGCTCTTGCCCTCATGCAGGAATCAATGGCTGGTCTGTTAAGGCCTCCCATTTTTTTTATTTTTACTTCTTTTCCCACGTTATGATAGAAGAATGAAATATTTTTGTCTTCATTTGCTCCCTCCTATATGTTTTTATCACCAAAAACTTGGTTTGATAGATCATAGCACCATCCGTTTATCTGCTTCACACTGTGCATCACCATTATTATTATTATCATCATATTATCATTCTTAAGATTATTATTATTATTATTATTATTATTGATATTTGGGGGGATCATAGTCATTAGGTTTTTTTAAGTATCAAGGCACCCGTGGGATTTTTTTTCTTTAATATTTCTTCACCTACGTTATGAGAGAACATATAATACACGAATAATATTTTCATCTTCTATTGCTCCCTCATTTCTGTTTTTATCATCAAAACTGGGTTTGATGGATCATAGAACCACCCGTTTATTTTATTGTTACTGTTCATTGATATTATTGTTTTTATCATTATTATTATTATCATTACTATAACATAACAACTATTTAGGGGAGAAGAGATCGAGAGTAGAGTCATAATATAGGAATGAAACAAAGGAGGCGGAAGTGCTAATTTGTTAAGAATTGTAAAAATAAGTTTTCCCCATTTTTCTGCTCTTGATAAAAAGCTTTTTTGAAGAAAATCATGCGCAAACTGTAAAAAAAAAGAAACTACTTCACTGCACTAACATACGTAATATTGTGCTACTTCATAGACCCCCTAGTGTTTTTGTTGTTATTGTGCTGACAGAAAATAAAATATTTTCGTCTTCATTTGTTTGATCCCTCCTTTTGCTTACAAAAAAAGAAGCTTGGTTTGATAGATCAAAGAACCACCCGTTTATCTGCTTCAGACTGTACACTTTTATTATTATTATTACGATCATTACATTATTATTATCAATAATAATGATATTTTTATCATTATTATCATTATATTATTATTATTTTGTTATTATTATTATTATTATTATTATTACATTATTATTATTTGGGGAGAGGGAGTTAGTCATGAGGTTTTAATAAGAATTAGGCACCCGTGGGAATCCATGGGTCTCAGGGCCTCGTATATTTTTTCTTTAATATTTCTTTTCCCACGTTATGGGAAAAAGAAGAATATTTTTGTCTTCATTTGCTCCCTCTTTTTTTATTTCAATCACCAAAACTTGGTTTGACGGACTATAGAACCACCCATTTAATTTCCACTTGTAACTTCAAAATAGGCGGTCGACAAAGCGAGGTTTTCCCTTACGTCCGCACGTGTCTTATGAATATTCATGTTTACAGCAGCCATGCAATAAACGAATGGACAGCGGCGCGTGTAATCTGAAATGGAAGGGCACGATCGGCGAGGATGAAAATTTAAGTGGATATTTAGCCGTCCTAAACAGTCTGACTACAATGATACCCGACGTGAGAGTAAACTAAATGACATACCTGAGCTGCATAGTATCCTGCAGTTGTGCAAAATACAATAAAATAACAGCATTCGTTGTTTTCGTTTCGGCACGCCAATGGCGAACTGTACGTAAATGCCCTTGTATGTCCGCGCCGTGTATTACCATATGAGAGCCCGCACGGAGATAGTGTTTCGTGTACCATCGTCAATACATACACAGGCGCAGGCTATCTGTTATGGAAGGGCACGATCGGCAAGGACAACATTTAAGTGGATATTTAGCCGTCGAGATCACTGCTAAACAGTCTGAGTACAATCCCCGACTTAAGAGTAAACTGACGAATGACGTAGTTTAGCTGCACAGGATCCTGTACATAGTTTCGCGAAATAAAGTACGGCATTCGTAGCTTCCCGTGTACCGAGAACGCATCATGATATGCAATGCAACACAGCGACAGGCTCAATGCACACACACCAAAAATCTTCGCGATATATTGCCCGTACCCATAGTGCGTGTATCATGTCTCCGCGAACGATCAGCTTGGCGAGCGAGAATGCTCACTGTGCTGCCACAGATTGTATAGAGTTCTGTGTGTCGTGCGACCTGAGCCTGCGAGCTGGCGCGAGCTGTATATAACCCGTATACATCGTGTTCGTGTGTGTGCGTCCAAGAACGATGATAGAGCTTTCGCCACGCACTCACGCGGGATACCATCGCGCAAAAGCTGCACGTCAGTGTTTGTCTTTTGTTTTTCTTTGTTTTTTGTACCGCTCTCGACGTCGACACGGAGGAGGAGCGCGGACGAAACCCGGCCCACTCGATAGAAGAGACCCTCCCGCTGCCGACGGCACCGGTCCGGGGGGCCCGGAGCCGGCGGCTTCGGAGGAGATAGCTCCACAAAATAAAGCACGGGAAGGCACGGGGCCATCCTTACGCGATTATAATATACTAGCAGCACCCGTGGAAATCCACGGGTCTGAGGGCCTCATATTTTTTTGAATTTATTCATATTATTTTTGCCGCGTTTTGAGTAGTCAATAAGAAAGAACTTTACTATTTTCTCCTTTCTTCTTTTGCACCCTCTTCTACCCATGGCCATCCCCTCCTAACGCCTGAGCTGAGGAGCCGGTGCATGGAATGGGACTTTAAAATCGCCCCGCTTGCTGTTATCACAGATCAACTTAGCAGTTGCACCCGTGGAAATTCGAGGATTGTCTTCTTTGCCCAAAGATTCTTCCCGTCGAAGCACGAGAGGAAGGGGGGGGGGGTGCCATTGACATTTTGCCCTGCATATCTCCCCCTTCCCCAGGCCATTCGCCCTCAGTCTCGACGACCGTTGAAAAAAAAAATACATGAGCCCTATCTAGCCCACCTAACGCACACACATCTTTTCTCTTCATGAAAAAGCTGAAAAGTGGCGTATGTCATGAACAATATTCATTTCACCACGTCATTAAAAAAAAAAAACACACACACACACAACGACAATATGTTTATATATCCTCCCACGTCATGGGAAAAAAAAAATATTTTCGTCTTCAATTGCTCCCTCCTTTTTGTTTTTAATCACCAAAACTTGGTTTAATATATCATAGAACCATCCGTTTATCTGCTTCAGACTAAACATCATCATTATTATTATCATATTATTATTCTTATTATGCCCCTACTGTTATATTGTTATTGTGATCATAGTCATTAGGTTTTATAAGTGTAAGAAACCCATGGAAATCTACGGGTCTCGGGGCTTCGTATTCTCTCTTTAATATTTCTTCAACCACGTTATGACAGAAGAAATACACAAAGAATATTAGCGTCTTCATTTGCTCCCTCATTTCTGTTTTCATAATCAAAACTTGGGTTGATGGATCTAGAACCGCCTGTTTATCTCACTGACACTGTTTATTGTTTTTATTATCATTATAATCATTGATTATGATTATGATTATGGTTATTATTATTATCATTATTATTTTGAGGGAGTGGAGATCATAGTCATTCGGTTTCATTATTATTTTATACAATTCATTGACATGGGGATAACTCAAGGGAATTAAGAACGAAAGTTTATCGGTCAAGGATAGTGAATCTTTTTGTCCGTCATGTCAAGGTTACTCTCAAGGTTACTTATTTCAAATAGCTTCATTATCATTGATATTTCATTTTAAACATTAAAACAATCCAGTACCTGTTTGCGTCTCTTCCGCCCACTCTTAGTTATGGATCATAGCACCCCTCCCCATTCATTTACATTGGCCTGTTCATTATTATTTCAGTGTATTATTGTTATTGTTATTATCATTATTATTATTATTAACATTATTATTATTTAGGGGAGAGGAGAGAGTAGAGTCATATAGGGATGATGAACCAAGGGAGGCGGAAATGTTAGTTTGTTAAGAATTGTAAAAATCTGTTCCCCCAATTTTTCTGCTCTTGATAAAAAGCTTTTCTGAAAACAGTCCTGCGCAAACTGTCCAAAACTGCTTCACTGCGATAATATACGTAATCTTGTGCTGAGCAGGACTACCCCAGTTGTGTTTTTGTTGCTATTGTGCTGAGAGAAATAAAATATTTTCGTCTTCATTTTTTACTCTCTTCTTTTTGTTTTTATCACCAAACCTTGGTTTGATAGATCATAGAACCACCCGTTTATCTGCTTCAGACTGTACATTATTATTATTATTATTATTATTATTATTATTATTGTGTTATTATTATTATTATTTTTATTATTATTATGTTATTATTATTATTATCATATTATCATTATAATAATTATTATTATTTGGGGAGGGGGAGATCATAGTCATTAGGTTTAATAAGTATAGGCACCCTTGGGAATCCATGGGTCTCATGGCCTCGTATTTTTTCTTTAATTCTTTTTTCCACGTTATGGGAGAAAGAATATTTTTGTCTTCATTTGCTCCCTTTTTTTTTAAATTTTTATCACCAAAACTTGGTTTGATGGACAATAGAATCACCCATTTTATTCCCACTTGTAAATTCAAAAATAGGCGGTCGTCAAAGCGAGGGTTTCCTCTACGTCCGCTCATCTTATGAATATTCATATTTACAGCAGTTTTGCAGTAAACGAATGGACAGCGGCGCGTGTAATCTGATATGGAGGGGTACGATCTGCAAGGACAAAATTTAAGTGGATATTTAGCCGTCCTAAACAGTCCGACTACAATGATACCCGACTTGAGAGTAAACTAAATGACGTACCTGAGCTGCATAGTATCCTGCAGTTGTGCAAAATATAATAAAATAACAGCATTCGTTGTTTAATTTTCACTTGGACACGCCAATGGCGAACGTCACGGACACTGTACGTGAAATGCCCTTGTATGCCCGCGCCGCCATCACTCTTACGCAGATAATGTTTCGTGTAACCATCGTCAATACATACACAGGCGCAGGCCACACACTGGCATACCGTACATGTACCCGAGAGTATACATCACAGAACTCTTCACACACTTCTGTGTGCAGAGTTCTGAGTGGATCGGAGTAGATTGTGTGCGTGCGTGCGTGTCCGCCGGAAGATGTCAGAGATTTCGCTGCACCCCATCATCTTTAGTATCCCACTGTCTCTGCAAGCTAAAAGATGCACTACCGAGAAAGTAGGAGTCCAGCGCAGGATTGGTGAATATTAAAACGCTCGGCTCTCTCGTCACGCACAAAAATGCATTATGCATCTATCTAATTAATTTTTCTTTTTCGTCCTCGACGTCGACACGCACGTGGAGCGGGGACGAAACCCGCGTCATTCGATGAAGAATGCTCTCCTGCGGCCGACGGCACCGGTCGCAGCTGCCCGGAGCCGACGGCTCGGGAGGAGATAGACAATCGAGCAACGCCGGAATAAAACAGGAAATACATAAGGCCGCGACAACAACAACAACTTCGCGTATTATATATATAGATAATAATAACTAGCAGCACCCGTGGAAATCCACGGGTCTGAGGGCCTCATATTTTTTTGAATTTATTCATATTATTCGCCGCGTTTTTAGTAGTCAAAAAGAAAGAACTTTACTATTTTCTCCTTTCTTCTTTTGCACCCTCTTCTATATACCCATGGCAATCCCCTCCTAACACCTGATCTGAGGAGCCGGTCCATGGAATGGGACTTTAAAATAACCCCGCTTGCTGTTATCACAGATCAACTTAGCAGCACTGTCAGGGGGAACTTACTGCGCTACTCTACTCTAGTATAGACCACGTAAATAACACAGCGTGAAGATTTTTGTTTTGGATTCAAAATGCAATAAACACAATTTTAATTCCGCTGCGGGTTCTATGTTTTCTGACAGATATCATCATAACGCAACACAACCTAAATAAATTATCTGCTTATATACTTAAATCAAATATTCCACTGAATTCATTAGATTAAATCAACCTCATCAAACTCCCTGTTACAATTACACTCCACTTGTATTACTGCCTACGGAGCTCCTGCAACCATCAACGGTCAGGCGTTATCTTGCCGAGTTCTGTGTCCTATGACGTCGCTGGAGGGCGCCCCCGTGCGTCTTGTAGATCGCTAGGGTGCAGCGTCGGTGCCGACGTCGACCAGTCTGGCCCGGCCAGTGATGACAGCGTCTCTGCTGACGACCGTGACTGTGTCACCGAGCAGCGGCTGGTCCCGGACTCAGCTCGTGGTGGTGCGGCTGTCTCAGCTCGTAGCACAGCGGCTGCCTCAGCTCGTAGTGGTGCGGCTGTCTCAGCTCGTAGCACTGCGGCTGTCTCAGCTCGTAGTGGTGCGGCTGTCTCAGCTCGTGTCAATATAAGGATGCGGAGTTATTTCTGCCCTGCACCGCGCGGAGAGTTGCCGTCTGCCCTCGGAGTTGTCGTCCAGTACCCCGTCTGCCAATTCCGCTCAGCAGCAGGAATACTTTAGCCTCGGAGTATCACAGGTTCAATTTCTCTCTCGCTTTCTCCCTCACAGCCTTTTAGCTCGGATCTCAGCGGAGTCTTATCCTGGATTCCCTCCTATTTCGACGAGCCTGGACCCTTCCCAATGGGCACAAACGGTCTTTCCACTCTCGCGTCGGATTAGCTTCTCCTCTCATTTTCCTCCTTCACAGCTATTTATCTTCTCTCACGCTCCCTCTCTCGGTCTTAACCCTGCATACATTATCACTCGCCAATCAGTGCGATTCCCTCAATTCTAACCTTTCACTCCCATACCAATACAATATTAATTAACCTGTAATTTGACTACTCACTGTCACTTACATTATCCTTATTCAAATACCGGGGTGCGGCCTTTATTGATAACCAAATGAATCATAACAAAATTCGCGGGAAACCCAGCCAAGCATTTCTTCCCGCGCTGCGAGAAGGGTGCAGCTTGCAGCCTCGATCTCGCCAGCTGCTGGCCTAAAAATTGTTTCTACCTAGACAATAGCCCACCGTAAACAAGAGGGTAGGAGAAACGGGAAAAAAAAAAACCCTTCCGTGCCGTTTACCTCTGACAATTCACCCCCTTCTTATGTTTTTTTTTTCTTTCTCTTTATGTATCTGCTCCAACCTTTTGCCTACACATTTCAGTCTCCCTTTTCGCTCAACTTTGCAAAATTACTTCCTTCTTAATTGTTTGCACCTTTTTTGTATTTGTGCCCTTTACCTACTCATGGAAATGAATGCGGCTCAAGTAGTCTGCCCCTACATTTTCCTTCCCTTTGATAGCCTCTACTCGGTACTGGTATGGCTGTAGGGCTAACGACCATCTAAGCACTCGGGCGTTTGCTACCTTCCCCTTTCTCATCGCCCGCAACGGTTCGTGGTCGACCTCTAACACGAATTCACGCCCGTACAGGTAAGGCTCGAATTTCTGAACCGCCCACACCACGGCAAGGCACTCCTTCTCTATCGTCGAATAAACACGTTCTCGAGGAAGTAACTTCTTGCTCGCGTATGCGACTGGAAACTTCTCCCCTTCGGTCTCCTGTAGGAGGACAGCACCCACTCCGTTGTCGGATGCGTCGGTGCGGAGGATGAATGGCTTGGCGACATCCGGGAGTTGGAGGATGGGTGCGTTAGCCAGTGCGGCCTTCAAACTCCTGAACGCTTGTTCTTGTTCCTTCTCCCACTTTACCTTGTTTGGCTCTCCCTTCTTAGTGCGGTCTGTCAGTGGGACGGCAGTCGCCGAGAAGTTTGGCACGAACTTGCGGTAGTATCCTGCTAGCCCGATGAAGGACCGCAGCTGTTTCTTCGTCTCCGGGCGTGGGGCGCTCACAATAGAGTCGACCTTGTCGAGCGTGGGCCTCACGCAGCCCCTGCTTACTTGGTGGCCCAAGAACTCGATGGTGTTGAAGCCGACGAAGCACTTGTTTGGCTTGGCTGTGAGGTTGGCATGTCTCAGACGATGCAGCACTTCTTCAAGCACGTCCAGGTGCTGTTCCCATGTGACGGTGTGGATCAGGATATCGTCGATAAAATTATCGACGCACGGCACTCCACGAAGTATGCTCCTCATCAAGCGGCTAAACGACGCCGGGGCGTTGACGAGGCCGAATGGCATAGTCCGAAACTGATAGAGGCCATCTGGGGTGACGAACGCGGTCAGTGGCTTCGCTCTATCTGTTAGTGGCATCTGCCAATATCCTTTTGTCAGATCTATCTTCGAGAAGTACTGGTCGTTTGCTAACTTGGCAAATATCTCATCTTGGTCCGGTATTGGTTCGGCGTCCTTGACGGTGACGACATTAAGCTTCCGGAAATCGCAGCAGAATCGATTGGTCCCGTCTTTCTTGGACACTAAGACAATCGGCGATGCGTATGGCGACGTCGAAGGCTCGATGACCCCATAGTCGAGCATCTCTTTTACCTCACGCTTCACGACTTCCCTTAGGGCGTGGGGCAGTGGATATGGCCGACTCTGGATTGGCCTCGGATCTGTCAGCTCGATGTCATGGTAGCCAGCGTTGGTAACCCCGGGGACATCTGTTAATGAATCAGAGTACTTGTTCAGTAATTGCTTTGCTTCTGATTTTTGTTTACTCGTGAGATCAGGGCTTACCTTCACGTCTTCAGAGGTTTGAGTTTGCTGTAGCGTTGGTACTTCCAGAAGCTTTGGTTTAGGTGGGTCCGTGTGCGTTTCGGCGTCATCGGTGTGGGGCTCGTCGTCATCCTCTTCGACGACCGAGGCTGCGGCGACGTCGAACGGGGTGCCTGTATTTGCATTGCCCTGCTGGTCGTCCTCTCTCCGCAGATATCGTTTCAGCAGGTTTGCATGGAAGGTTGTCACCCTCTGCCCAGTGTCGATGCGGTAATCCATCTTACCCACGACACCTACCACCCGGAACGGCCCCTTCCAGTGCATCAGTAACTTGTTCTTATCGGTAGGGAGTAGTAACAACACCTCGTCTCCGACCTTGAACGATCGTGCCTTGGCTCTCCGGTTGTAGTTTTTGCGATATCCTTCGTGTGCCTTCATCAGCTCCTGGCTTGCTATTTCACATGTTTTCTCCAGCTTTTCTCGGAGGTCCATGACGTATTGGTACGCCGTCTTCGTCTCGGGCACCGTATCCTCGTCTGTCCACAGTTCTTTCAAGATCATGAGGGGTCCTCGAACGTCTCTGCCGTATAACAGTTCGAAGGGTGCGAACCCCGTGCTGTCATGGGGCGTCTCTCTATAGGCGAACAGAAGGGAGTCGAGGTACCGATCCCATTCTCTGGGTTGTTCTTCACACATCTTTTTGAGCATAAGCTTTAATGTGCCGTTGAATCTTTCCACTAGCCCGTTACACGCGGGGTGGTAGGGCGTGGTGGTGAGATGCGTGATAGACAACAATCGGCTTACTTCCTTCATGACACCTGACGTGAATTGGGTCCCTCGATCTGTCAGCATTTCGCGCGGGAAGCCTACCCGAGAGAACATGCTGAGAAGAGCCTCCGCCACGGTTTGGGTATCGATGTTACGTAGTGCCATCGCTTCGGGGTACCTGGTGGCATAATCAACCAAAGTTAAGATATACCTATTCCCTCGTCCGGTGACCGGCGTGATTGGGCCGACTATGTCAACCGCGACGCGTCTGAATGGCTCGTCGATCAAGGGGGTCGTGCCGAGGGGCACCTTACTGACTTTTCCCTTGGGGAGTGAGCGCTGACATCCGTCACAAGACCGACAGAATCGACGAGTGTCCGCATACATCCCCGGCCAGTAGAAATTTGCGCTGATTTTCTCCGAAGTCTTCTTCGTTGCCAGGTGTCCACCTAACAAGGACTCGTGAGCGAGGGACAAGACATGTCGTCGAAGTTTTTCCGGTACAATCAACTGCCATGTTGCATCCTTGCTGTCTGCATAACTGGATGAAAACTTCCGGTACATCAACTTTCCCTTCATGACAAATTTAGTCTTATTGCCCTTTCGGCTCACCTTCTCTTCTCCTGACTCGATCTGTCTCCGAATGTTCCCGAGCGAGGCGTCCTTCTCCTGCTCTTGCCGGAATTGCTCCGCCGTTATCGCCTCTTTCTGACCAGGCACCCTCAGTTCCCTCAGTGGTTTGGTAACGTCACGACGTTTACTCCGAGTCTCCACTGCTAGGGCTGTATCCTCGTCAGGCTCAGTTGGCGTCCATTCCCGGTCTGGCTGGCTTGGCTCTCTCACTCCTGGGACATTACCTAGTATCAAGTCATAAATCGGGTTAGTCACGCACAACACTTCCAATTTCCCTTCATAGTAGGGCGTATCCACGTGTACCTTAGCGACTTGGAATTCTCTCACCGTGCCATCAATCAGGACACACGTGCGCACCTCCTCTGTCAACTGCTGGTGTTCGATCAACTCGGCCTTGGCGACGGCTGTCGAGCATCCACTATCTCGCAGGACGGTCACCTTCTTGCCGTTTAGGAGTCTGCTAACTACTGGCATTGCCCGAACTGGCTTCGCTCCACAGGCGGCACTTACACTCGGTAGCATGGTATCCTTTCGCTGCTCTTTTTCGTGTACCTGTGTGGTGGGACTACATGAAAAGCAAGAGTCGATTAATAGACACCCTTTCTCACCCGTGCCTCGCCGGTTCTTGTCTCCCTCTCGACGGTTGTCAGCTACCACGTCCCTCTCTTCTTTTTCGTCCGTCGCGGCCGTCGCTCCCGAACTCTTCCCGTCTCGCGCCTGTGGATAGGACGACTTGTCGACTCCCGCGGCCAGCTTCTCCGGCTTGTGGCGTTTCTGACAGTTCCTCGCGAAGTGTCGGGTGCTACCGCATAGAAAGCACCCGGGCTTGTCGCGCGGGGTCTCCTCCCTTGGCTTGGCGTCCGGCTTTGGGCGAGCGGTACCTGTATTGGGACGACTACTCTGATTCGGAGCAGGCCTGGTTTGTGGGCCCTTGTGACCTGCCGGTGAATACCATCCTGATCGAGATTCTACGAAGCGGTCGGCGATCTCGACCATTTCACTTAGGGCTGTCGGCCTACGTTCTCGAATGAACAGTACCATTGGTTGCGAACAACTAGTAAGGAACTGCTCCATTAACATCAACTCTACTAACGCTTCATACTGAGGTTTTGCTCCCGCTAGTTCTACCCATTTGTCTAAATAACTCCGCATTCGAACAACAAATTGACTGGCGGTTTCCCCATTGTCAGGCTTCGCCGCCCGTAGCTTCTTTCGGAATCCCTCACTTGTTAGAGAGTACCTATTAAGAAGCGCCTTCTTCACAACCCCATAATCCTGTGCTTCTACATCACTCAACCTTGCGTACGTTTCTAATGCTTTCCCCGTAAGTAAAGCACTGAGATTCGTGGCCCACGCCTCCTCCGGCCACCGCTGTGTGGTTGCGTATCTCTCAAATCTGTTAAGGTAGGCATCCATCTGATCTTTACTATCATTAAACGTCGGTAGCTTCGGGGCCTGTACAACTGAACCATTACAACTATTGTTCCCATTAGTTGAGTTTCCCTTAGCCTTCTCTAATTCCAACCTTAACTTAATTAATTCTCGCTCTTCTGCCCTCGCTTCCCTCTCTCTCGCCCGCTCTTCCTTAGCGTTCTCCCGTTCTCTGGTTATGAAGTCCTGCAACTCATCACCCTTAAACCCAAGAGACTCACCAATCTTCGCCAATCTCTCAAGCTCCATCTCACTTAGTCTGCTTCGTCAATTCCCTCGGAGAATACACTCACTGACTGCAGCTCGTTCACGGATAGGCAGACGAGGCGAGGACGAATCGATGGGGCAGGCAGCACTCTCCCAAACCGCAACGCGCTCTGACGGACCGCCCTGTGCTAAGGAAAAATACTCATACAGACAAACCGGTTACAGTCTACACTTGTCACTAACCCTTCACAACTACCCTACACAATTATCACAACACTCTTAATTACCTTCACAATTCTCTATTGCAACATGATTACCATACCAGAATATGCATGAATACAGTTTCACACTGATAACTGCACAATCCTAACCCTTTTTTCTTTTGCCTACCTTCTAACACTCTGCTTTATAATTTCACCTAGTTCCAATAATCATTCACTATTCCCCAAACATAAGGTCCCTTCGTGGTCGCCAGAAATTGTCAGGGGGAACTTACTGCGCTACTCTACTCTAGTATAGACCACGTAAATAACACAGCGTGAAGATTTTTGTTTTGGATTCAAAATGCAATAAACACAATTTTAATTCCGCTGCGGGTTCTATGTTTTCTGACAGATATCATCATAACGCAACACAACCTAAATAAATTATCTGCTTATATACTTAAATCAAATATTCCACTGAATTCATTAGATTAAATCAACCTCATCAAACTCCCTGTTACAATTACACTCCACTTGTATTACTGCCTACGGAGCTCCTGCAACTATCAACGGTCAGGCGTTATCTTGCCGAGTTCTGTGTCCTATGACGTCGCTGGAGGGCGCCCCCGTGCGTCTTGTAGATCGCTAGGGTGCAGCGTCGGTGCCGACGTCGACCAGTCTGGCCCGGCCAGTGATGACAGCGTCTCTGCTGACGACCGTGACTGTGTCACCGAGCAGCGGCTGGTCCCGGACTCAGCTCGTGGTGGTGCGGCTGTCTCAGCTCGTAGCACAGCGGCTGCCTCAGCTCGTAGTGGTGCGGCTGTCTCAGCTCGTAGCACTGCGGCTGTCTCAGCTCGTAGTGGTGCGGCTGTCTCAGCTCGTGTCAATATAAGGATGCGGAGTTATTTCTGCCCTGCACCGCGCGGAGAGTTGCCGTCTGCCCTCGGAGTTGTCGTCCAGTACCCCGTCTGCCAATTCCGCTCAGCAGCAGGAATACTTTAGCCTCGGAGTATCACAGGTTCAATTTCTCTCTCGCTTTCTCCCTCACAGCCTTTTAGCTCGGATCTCAGCGGAGTCTTATCCTGGATTCCCTCCTATTTCGACGAGCCTGGACCCTTCCCAATGGGCACAAACGGTCTTTCCACTCTCGCGTCGGATTAGCTTCTCCTCTCATTTTCCTCCTTCACAGCTATTTATCTTCTCTCACGCTCCCTCTCTCGGTCTTAACCCTGCATACATTATCACTCGCCAATCAGTGCGATTCCCTCAATTCTAACCTTTCACTCCCATACCAATACAATATTAATTAACCTGTAATTTGACTACTCACTGTCACTTACATTATCCTTATTCAAATACCGGGGTGCGGCCTTTATTGATAACCAAATGAATCATAACAAAATTCGCGGGAAACCCAGCCAAGCATTTCTTCCCGCGCTGCGAGAAGGGTGCAGCTTGCAGCCTCGATCTCGCCAGCTGCTGGCCTAAAAATTGTTTCTACCTAGACAATAGCCCACCGTAAACAAGAGGGTAGGAGAAACGGGAAAAAAAAAAACCTTCCGTGCCGTTTACCTCTGACAAGCACCCGTGGAAATTCGAGGATTGCCTTCTTTGCCCAAAGATTCTTCCCGTCGAAGCACGGGGGGGGGGGGGGGGGGTGCCATTGACATTTTGCCCTGCATATCTCCCCCTTCCCCATGCCATTCGCCCTCACTCTCGACGCCCGTTGAAAAAAAAAAAAAAAAAAAAAACAAGAATACATGAGCCCTTATCTGTCCCCAACGCACACACATCTTTTCTCTTCATGAAAAAGCTGAAAAGTGTCGTATGTCATGAATAATATTCATTTTACCACGTACGTCATTAAAAAAAATACAACCCACACAACGACAATATGTTTACATATCCTCGCCCGTTTATCTGCTTCAGACGGTACATTATCATTATTATCATTATTTTATGAATACTATATTTGTATCATCATTTAATAAATATTATTTTGGGAGGGGAGATGATATAGTCATTAAAGGTTTAATAAGTAGGCATCCGTGGGTATTTAGTAGTCAGAAAGAAAGAACTTTATTATTTTCTCCTTCCTTCTTTTGCACCCTCTTCTACCCATGGCCATCCCCTCCTAACACATGAGCTGAGGAGCCGGTCCATGGAATGGGACTTTAAAATCGTATCCGGGCAATTACCCCCCGAGGGCAATTACCCCCCGGCTAAATACTGGTTAGTGGTAAGGTTAGAGTTAGGATTAGGGTTAGGGTTGGGTTTAGTGTTAGGAGTTTGGGTTATGGTTAGGATTAGTTTCAGGATTAGGATTAGGATTAGGGACAGGGGAAGGGTCCGGGGTAATTGCCCAGGGGGTAATTGCCCTAGACCCCTTTAAAATAACCCCGCTTGCTGTTATCACATATAGCACCCGTGAAAATTCGAGGGTTGTCTTCTTTGCCCAAAGATTCTTCCCGTCGAAGCACGGGGGAAGGGGGTGCCATTGACATTTTGCCCTGCATATCTCCCCTCCCCCATGCCATTTACCCTCAGTCTCGACGCCCGTTGGAAAAAAAAATACATGAGCCCTTTCTGGCCCCAACGCACGTACATATCTTTTCTCTTCATGAAAAAGCTAAAAAATGGCGTATGTCATGAATAATATTTATTTTTTAACACATCATCTAAAAAAAAAAATCCCACACAAGGACAATATGTTTACATAATCCTCACCCGTTTATCTGCTTCAGACTGTACATTATCATTATTGTTATTATTATGAATACTATTATTACATCATCATTTAATAACATTATTTTGGGAGGGGAGATGATAGTCATTATAGCTTTAATAAGTAGGCATCCGTGGGAATACATAGGCCTCAGGGTCTCGTATTTTTTCTTTAATATTTCTTTTCCCACGTTATGGGAGAAAGAAGAATATTTTTGTCGTCATTTGCTCCCTCCTTTTTATTTTTATCACCAAAACTTTGTTCGATGCACTATAGAATCACCCATTTGATGTCCACTTGTAACTTCAAAAATTGGCGGTCATCAAAGCGAGGGTTTCCCCCGCGTCCGCTCATCTCATGAATATTCATGTTTACAGCGGCCATGCAGTAAACGAATGAACAGCGGCGCGTGTACTCTGATATGGAATGGTACGATCGGCAAGGACAAAATTGAAGTGGATATTTAGCCGTCCTGAACAGTCCGAGTACAATGATACCCGACTTGAATGCAAACTAAATGACGTACCTGAGCTGCATAGTATCCTGCAGTTGTGAAAAATACAATAAAATAACAGCATTCGTTGTTTTCATTTGGGCACGCTCATGGCGAACGTCGCTGTACGTAAATGCCCTTGTACTTGTATTATGACCACGCCGTGTATACAGTATACCGGTGTCCAGATCACGCGCACGCAGATAATGTTTCGTGTAAACCATCGTCAATACATACACAGGCGCAGGCCACACAATGGCATACCGTACCAGAGAGTACATTGTGTGCGTGCGTTCGTGTCCGCCGGAATATGACAGAGATTTCGCTGCACGCCATCATCTTTTTGACTTTAGTATCCCCACTGTCTCTGCAAGCTAAAAGATGGACGATCGACAAAGGCAGGAGTCCAGCGCAGGATCGATGAATATCAAAACGCTCGGCTCTGTCGTCACGCACAAAAATGCATTATGCATCTATCTAATTAATTTTTCTTCGTCGTCCTCGACGTCGACACGGAGGCGGAGCGCGGACGAAACCCGGTCCAAGGCACGTAAGAGACCCTCCCGCTGCCGACGGCACCGGTCTCGGGGGCCCGGAGCCGACGGATCGGGAGGAGATAGACAAACCAGCAACGCCGGAATAAAACAGGAAATACATAAGGCCCCGACAACAACAACAACAACTTCGCCTTTTACTATAATAGACTAGCTGCACCCGTGGAAATCCACGGGTCTGAGGGGTCTTATTTTTTTTCTCTCATAGATACAATTTTGCACACTTTTATTGATGAAATAAAAATAAATTCTTTCTCATTCTTTCGTTACTTGTGCTCGATCTCTTCTACCCATGACTACCACCCCCACCTCACACACACACATTTCCACCCCCGCAGAACAACAACAAAAAAAAAACAACAACAACAACAACAAACATACAAAAAAACAAACAAAAAACAAAACAAAACCCAAAAACAAACATTCAGGGAAAAATTAGCAAAAACGCTTATGAGATTCTCCGGAAGTTCTGCCCACAGATTCTTCCCGTCGGAATGGGGAGATACTATTGACACTATGACTTTGATATTAATTATGCCCCCTGCTCTTGCATCCATGCAGGCACCCGAGGGAATCCACGGCTGGTCTCAAGGCCTAGCATTTTTTTTTTTCATTCCTATTTGCTTCAGACTATACATCATCATTATTACCATCATATTATTATTCTCATTAGGCCCCTATTGTTATATTGCTTTTTTGATTATTATTGTTATTTGGGGAGGGGGATCATAGTCATTAGGTTTTATAAGTATTAGGCGCCCGTGGGAATCCACGGGTCTCAGGGCTTCGTATTTTTCCTTTAATATTTCTTCAACCACGTTATGAGAGAAGAAATACACAACGAATATTTTCGTCTTCATTTGCTCCCTCATTTCTGTTTTCATAATCAAAACTTGGTTTGATGGATCTAGAACCACCCGTTTATCTCATTGATACTGTTCATTGTTTTTATTATCATAACAAATAGCATTATCATTATCATTAATATTATTGTTATTGTTATTGTTATTTTGTGGGAGGGGAGATCATAGTCATTCGGTTTTATTATTATTTTATATTATTCATTGACATGGGGATGAATCAAGGGAATTAAGGAAAAAAGTTTATCAGTCAAGGATAGTGAATATCTTTTTTTTTTTTTTTCCCGTCATGTCAAGGTTTCTCTACGACTGATAGACGTTTCAATATAGCTTCATTATCATTGCTATTTCATTTTAAACATCAAAACAATCCAGCACCTGTTTGTGTCTCTTCCGCCCACTCTTAAAGGTAGGGGATACCTTCTACAGACCTCCCAAAATGCAACAAAACATTAAATATGAACCTCAGGGGACTTGTTTAGGCCACTGCTGAGAAATTTGGAAGTCAACAGTTATCTACAATTTGAATAATGCACAAAACTCAACTACTCAGTAGTTCTGTGTGTCAGCCACACTTAAGCCTTTTTGTTGCAGTCTTCTGTATTCTTTTATCTATAAACACAAATCTAAAAGTATAAGAGCTGATGTAATAACATATAGAGTGTGTGGCAAGAATGTGTATAGAAATGTTTGTAAGCTTTGATGAACTTTCTTTACAAAATATACATGATGGACACACATGCAGTGCATGGGTCTGCAAAGGTAGCCTAGTAATGTACTGGAATTTACGGTGAGCCCCGAAAAAAAATTCAATTCAAAATCTAACGGTCAATGAAATTGTACTAAATGTTACCTTCCACTTTCAATACTTTATGGGAGTTTCTAAAATGATACTCTCTTCAACATACCATTGTATTTATACAACTCTTCATTTAAGGCATGCAAATGGGATTCCCTACCTTTAAGTTATGGATCATAGCACCCCCTCCCCATTCATTTGCATTTTCCTATTGTATTATTGTCATTATTTCAGTGTATTATTGTTATTGTTATTATCATTATTATTATTACTAACATTATTATTATTTCTATTTAGGGGAGAGGAGAGAGTAGAGTCATAATATAGGGATGATCAACCAAGGGAGGTGGAAATGTTAATTTGTTAAGAATTGTAAAAATCTGTTTCCCCCATTTTTCTGCTCTTGATAAAAAGCATTTCTGAAGACAGCTCTGCGCAAACTGTCCAAAACTGCTTCACTGCACTAACATACGTAATCTTGTGCTGAGTAGGACTACTTCATATATAGACCCCTAGTGTTTTTGTTACTATTGTGCTGAGAGAAATAAAATATTTTCGTCTTCGTTTGCTCTCTTCTTTTTGTTTTTATCACCAAACCTTGGTTTGTTGGATCATAGAACCACCCGTTTATCTGCTTCAGACTGTACATTTTTATAATCATTATTATCATAATCATTAATGTCCTTCTTCTGCTTCAGACTGTACATTATCATCATTATTTTCATCATTATTGTTATTATTAGTATTATAACTATCACTATTATTATTATTATTATTATTATTATTATTATTATTATTATTATTATCATATTATCATTATAATCATCATTGTTATATTTGGGGAGGGGGAGATCATAGTCATTAGGTTTAATAAGTAGGCACCCGTGGGAACCCATGGGTCACAGGGCCTCGTATTTTTTCTTTAATATTTCTTTTCCCACGTTATGGGATAAAGAAGAATATTTTTGTCGTCATTTGCTCCCTCTATGCACCATAGAACCACACATTTGATGTCCACTTGTAACTTCAAAAATTAGCGGTCAGCAAAGTGAGGGTTTCCCCCGCGTCCGCTCGTCTTATGAATATTCATGTGCACAGCAGCCATGCAGTAAACGAATGAACAGCGGCCCGTGTACTCTGATATGGAAGGGTACGATCGGCAAGGACAAAATTGAAGTGGATATTTAGCCGTCCTGAACAGTCTGAGTACAATGATACCCGACTTGAGAGTAAACTAAATGACGTACCTCAGCTGCATAGTATCCTGCAGTTGTGCAAAATACAATAAAATAACAGCATTCGTTGTTTTCATTAATTGGGCACGCCAACGGCGAACGTCGCTGTACGTAAATGCCCTTGTACTTGTATTATGACCGCGCCGTGTATACAGTATACCATAATGAGTGTCCATATCACGCGCACGCAAATAGTGTTTCGTGTAACCATCGTCAATACATACACAGGCGCAGGCCACACACTGACATACCTACCCGAGAGTACATTGTGTGCGTGCGTGCGTGTCCGCCGGAATATGACAGAGATTTCGCTGCACGCCATCATCTTTTTGACTTCAGTATCCCCACTGTCTCTGCAAGCTAAAAGATGGACGATCGAGAAAGGCAGGAGTCCAGCGCAGGATCGGTGAATATTAAAACGCTCGGCTCTGACGTCACGCACAAAAATGCATTATGCATCTATCTAATTAATTTTTCTTTGTCGTCCTCGACGTCGACACGGAGGCGGAGCGCGGACGAAACCCGGTCCAAGGCACGTAGGAGATCCTCCCGCTGCCGACGGCACCGGTCTCGGGGGCCCGGAGCCGACGGCTCGGGAGGAGATAGACAAACCAGCAACGCCGGAATAAAACAGGAAATACATAAGGCCCCGACAACAACAACAACTTCGCCTTTTACTGTATAAGACTAGGAGCACCCGTGGAAATCCACGGGTCTGAGGGGTTTTATTTTTTTCTCATATATACGATTGTGCACATTTTTATTGATGAAATAAAAAGGAGAGTTTTCTCTTTCGTTACTTGTGCTCTCTTCTACCCATGACCACCACCCCCTCTCCACACACACACACACACACACACACATTTTCACCCTCGCAGAACAAACAAACATACAAACAAACAAACAAACATTCAGGGAAAAATCACCAAAAAAAAAACCTTATGTGATTCTCCGAAATTTTGCCCACAGATTCTTCACGTCTGAACGGGGAGATACTATTGACACTATGACTTTGATATTAATTATACCCCCCCCCCCCCGCCCTTGCATCCATGCAGGCACCCGAGGGAATCCACGACTGGTCTCAAGGCCTCGCATTTTTTTTCCATTCCTATTTCTTTTCCCATGTTATGAGAGAAAAATATATTGCTCCCTCCTTTTTGTTTTTAATCACCAAAGCTTGGTTTGATATATCATAGAACCATCCGTTTATCTGCCTCAGACTAAACATCATCATTATAATCATCATATTATTATTCTTATTATGCCCCTATTGCTATATTATTATTGTGATCATAGTCATTAGGTTTTATAAGTATTAGAAACCCATGGAAATCCACGGGTCTCAGGGCTTTGTATTCTTTCTCTAATATTTCTTCAACCTCGTTATGAGAGAAGAAATACAAAAAGAATATGAAGAGTTTGTTTGCAAAAACCGATAAGTCCATTTTTGAAGATTTTGAAGTACGGCCTCTGTCATAAAGTACAAAATAATACCTTTTAAATGATATATTGGTCACTACATATAAAGGTATATTTTTGAAGTTATGATCAAAAGAAGGAAAAATTTTCTTATTATTCTCTTTATTTTTCTTGACCTTTAATCGCAAATATCTCCATTTGGCAAATATGGACTTATCGGTTTTTGCAAACAAACTCTTCATATTTTCGTCTTCATTTGCTCCCTCATTTCTGTTTTCATAAGCAAAACTTCATCTCTCTGCTTGATGGATCTAGAACCGCCTGTTTATCTCATTGATACTGTTCATTGTTTTTATTATCATTATAATCATGATTATGATTGTTATTATTATTATTATTATTATTATTATTATTATTATTATTATTATTATTTAGAGGGAGGGGAGATCATAGTCATTCGGTTTTATTATCATTTTATATAATTCATTGATATGGGGATAACTCAAGGGAATTAAGAAAAAAAAAGTTTATCGGTCAAGGATAGTGAATCTTTTTTCCGTCATGTCAAGGTTACTCTCAAGGTTACTTATTTCAAATAGCTTCATTATCATTGCTATTTCATTTTAAACTTTAAAACAATCCAGTACCTGTTTGCGTCTCTTCCGCCCACTCTTAGTTATGGATCATAGCACCCCTCCCCATTCATTTGCATTTGCCTATTCTCCATGATTATTTCAGTGTATTATCGTTATTGTTTTAATCATTTTTATTATTATTACTAACATTATTATTATTATTATTTAGGGGAGAGGAGAGAGTAGAGTCATAATATAGGGATGATCAACCAAGGGAAACGGAAATGTTATTTGTTAAGAATAACTTATTGTAAAAATCTGTTTCCCCCATTTTTCTGCTCTTGATAAAAAGCTTTTCTGAAGACAGTCTTGCGCAAACTATCCAAAACTGCTTCACTGCACTGACATACGTAATCTTGTTGCTGAGCAGGACTACCCCAGTTTGTTTTGTTTTGTTTTGTTTTGGTTTTTTTTTTTTTTGCTATTGTGCTGAGAGAAACACAATATTTTCGTCTTTGCTCTCTTCTGTTATTTTTATCACCAAACCTTGGTTTGATAGATTATAGAACCACCCGTTTATCTGCTTCAGACACAGGTACATTTTATCATTATTATTATTATTATTATTATTAATATCACCATCAATATTATGATTATATTATCATTTTTACTATTATTATTATTATTATTATTATTATTATTATTATTATTATCATATTACCACTATAATCTCCACTATTATTTGTGGATTGGGAGATCATATTATAATCATTAGGTTTGATAAGTAGGCACCTGTTGGAATCCATGAATCTCAGGGCCTCGTATTTTTTCTTTACTCTTTTCCCACGTTATGGGAGAACGAAGAATATTTTTGTCTTCATTTGCTCCCTCTTTTTTTATTTTTTATCACCAAAACTTGGTGTGATGGACCATAGAAATTTCCCATTTTATTTCCACTTGGAAAAAAAAAAAGGCTGACGGCAAAGCGAGGGTTTCCTCTACGTCCGCTCATCTTATGAATATTCATGTTTACAGCACCTCTACAGTAAACGAATGGACAGCGGCGCGTGTAATCTGATATGGAAGGGTACGATCGGCAAGGACAAAATTTAAGTGGATATTTAGCCGTCCTAAACAGTCTGAATACAATGATACCCGACTTGAGAGTAAACTAAATGACGTACCTGAGCTGCATAGTATCTTGCAGTTGTGCAAAATACAATAAAATAACAGCATTCGTTGTTTTCATTAGGGCACGCCAGTGCAATGGCGAACGTCACTGTACGTAAATGCCCTTGTAATTGTATGACCGCGCCGTGTATTATACTATATGAGAGTCCCCTATACATATCACGCGAAAGCATATCACGCGAAACGTGATGTTTCGTGTAACCATCGTCAATACATACACAGGCGCAGGCCACACACTGGCATACCGTACTCACCCGAGAGTACATTGAGTGCGTGCGTGCCTGTCCGCCGGAAGATGTCAGAGATTTCGCTGCACCCATCATCTTTTGTATCCCACTATCTCTGCAAGCTAAAAGATGCACTATCGAGAAAGTAAGAGTCCAGCGCAGGATTGGTGAATATTAAAACGCTCGGCTCTTTCGTCACGCACAAAAATGCATTATGCATCTATCTAATTAATTTTTCTTTTTCGTCCTCGACGTCGACACGGAGGCGGAGCGGGGAGGAAACCCGCGCCATTCGATGCAGGATACTCTCCTGCGGCCGACGGCACCGGTCGCAGCTGCCCGGAGCCGACGGCTCGGGAGGAGATAGACAATCCAGCAACGCCGGAATAAAACAGGAAATACATAAGGCTGCGACAACAACAACAACTTCGCGTATTATATATATAGACTAGCAGCACCCGTGGAAATCCACGGGTCTGAGGGCCTCATATTTTTTTGAATTTATTCATATTATTCGCCGCGTTTTTAGTAGTCAAAAAGAAAGAACTTTACTATTTTCTCCTTTCTTCTTTTGCACCCTCTTCTATATACCCATGGCAATCCCCTCCTAACACCTGAGCTGAGGAGCCGGTCCACGGAATGGGACTTTAAAATAACCCCGCTTGCTGTTATCACAGATCAACTTAGCAGCACCCGTGGAAATTCGAGGATTGTCTTCTTTGCCCAAAGATTCTTCCCGTCAAAGCACGGGGGGGGGGGGGTGCCATTGACATTTTGCCCTGCATATCTCCCCCTTCCCAATGCCATTCGCCCTCAGTCTCGACGCCCGTTGAAAAAAAAAAAAAACCCAAAAAAACAACAATACATGAGCCCTTATCTGTCCCCAACGCACACACATCTTTTCTCTTCATGAAAAAGCTGAAAAGTGTCGTATGTCATGAATAATATTCATTTTACCACGTACGTCATTAAAAAAAATACAACCCACACAACGACAATATGTTTACATATCCTCGCCCGTTTATCTGCTTCAGACGGTACATTATCATTATTATCATTATTTTATGAATACTATATTTGTATCATCATTTAATAAATATTATTTTGGGAGGGGAGATGATATAGTCATTAAAGGTTTAATAAGTAGGCATCCGTGGGTATTTATTCATATTATTTTTCGCCGCGTTTTTAGTAGTCAGAAAGAAGGAACTTTATTATTTTCTCCTTCCTTCTTTTGCACCCTCTTCTACCCATGGCCATCCCCTCCTAACACATGAGCTGAGGAGCCGATCCATGGAATGGGACTTTAAAATAACCCCGCTTGCTGTTATCACATATCAACTTAGCAGCACCCGTGAAAATTCGAGGGTTGTCTTCTTTGCCCAAAGATTCTTCCCGTCGAAGCACGGGGGAAGGGGGTGCCATTGACATTTTGCCCTGCATATCTCCCCTCCCCCATGCCATTTACCCTCAGTCTCGACGCCCGTTGGAAAAAAAAAAATACATGAGCCCTTTCTGGCCCCAGCGCACGTACACATCTTTTCTCTTCATGAAAAAGCTAAAAAATGGCGTATGTCATGAATAATATTTATTTTTTAACACATCATTTAAAAAAAAAATCCCACACAACGACAATATGTTTATATAATCCTCACCCGTTTTTCTGCTTCAGACTGTACATTATCATTATTGTTATTATTATGAATACTATTATTACATCATCATTTAATAACATTATTTTGGGAGGGGAGATGATAGTCATTATAGCTTTAATAAGTAGGCATCCGTGGGAATACATAGGTCTCAGGGTCTCGTATTTTTTCTTTAATATTTCTTTTCCCACGTTATGGGAGAAAGAAGAATATTTTTGTCGTCATTTGCTCCTTCCTTTTTATTTTTATCACCAAAACTTTGTTCGATGCACTATAGAATCACCCATTTGATGTCCACTTGTAACTTCAAAAATTGGCGATCATCAAAGCGAGGGTTTCCCCCGCGTCCGCTCGTCTCATGAATATTCATGTTTACAGCAGCCATGCAGTAAACGAATGAACAGCGGCGCGTGTACTCTGATATGGAATGGTACGATCGGCAAGGACAAAATTGAAGTGGATATTTAGCCGTCCTGAACAGTCCGAGTACAATGACACCCGACTTGAATGCAAACTAAATGACGTACCTGAGCTGCATAGTATCCTGCAGTTGTGAAAAATACAATAAAATAACAGCATTCGTTGTTTTCATTTGGGCACGCCAATGGCGAACGTCGCTGTACGTAAATGCCCTTGTACTTGTATTATGACCGCGCCGTGTATACAGTATACCAGTGTCCAGATCACGCGCACGCAGATAATGTTTCGTGTAAACCATCGTCAATACATACAGAGGCGCAGGCCACACAATGGCATCCCTTGTGAAAAAGTACTGCAGTAGTACTGCAGTACAAGTATTGCAGTACTACTGCAGTACACGTACTGCAGTAGTACTGCAGTACTAGTACTGCAGAAGTACTGTAGTAAATTGGACACTTTACTGCAGTACTAGTACTGCAGTACTGCAGTACTGCAGTACCAGTACTGCAGTACTACCTCACTTCTTCCTTGCAGTACTAGTAGTACTGCAGTACTGGTACTGCAGTAGTCATTGCATCAGTAGTACTGCAGTACTGGTACTGCAGTACCAGTAGGCCTACTGCAGTACCAGTACTACACAGCAGTAGTACTGCAGTACCAGTACTGCAGTACCAGTATTGCAGTACCAGTACTGCAGTACCAGTATTGCAGTACCAGTACTGCAGTACTACAGTACTGGTACTGCAGTACTACTGCAGTACCACTGTAGTACTACTGCAGTACCAGCACTGCAGTACTACTGCAGTACCAGCACTGCAGTACCACTGCAGTACCAGTACTACAGTAGTACTGCAGTACCACTGCAGTACCAGTACTGCAGTAGTACTACAGTACCAGTAATGATACTGCAGTACTCAGTACCGGCACTGCTGTAGTACTGCAGTACCATGCTGCAGTAGTACTACAGTACCAATAGTGGTACTGCAGTACCGGTACTGCTGTAGTACTGTAGTACCAGTACTGCAGTAGTACTACAATGGTATTGCAGTAATACCAGTACAGGGAAACCTGGGAAAAGAGGATATCTTATTGGTCTCATCTGAATTTGCAAATATTGAAATAGTAAACATACAGTATGCCTATGTTTACAATGAGGTACTGGTTATAACGAGGACAAAATGGTGGTCCCACCAACCTCATTATAAAAGGGTTACCCTGTACTTCATTAGTGCAAATGAATATACATGTACAATTACAACGATAAACAAGTGACAATCTATATCCGCTTTCATAGCATACATAAACAATCAATAAAATATAATACAATGTTTGTTTTTTTCTAGAATTCAAGTACTGAGTATACATGAAACCCATGTATGTTTTTCCCTGTAGGCCTACACCCCATCTGGGGCCCATATGGGCCAAATGGGCTTTGCCAATTTAGTTCCATATTTTCCCCATATACACCACATGGGGCCCACACTGGTTTTGTCAGGGCAGGCATGTAATCTAGAAGATATTCTACAGTGTAAGTGTAGCTAGGTTGAAAGGGAAATTTGTTTTCCAAGGTGGAAACACAGATTTCTCTCATGTGAATGTTTGCAAAGTAATGAAATAACAAAAAACATACAGTAAATGTATGAAGATGAATTACAACAGACCGCTTCTGCAATTTAGTCAGATTTTATGCATGCTTTCTTCACAAAATTGAACCTTAACAACCACAAAGCTTGACTGAAGGCTTGCCCAAACCAGCAACAGCCAGGGGAATTCATGTCTGTGGAACTCGGTGGAAGGGGGCAGGTGAATGATATGCTTCATTTCTAGGCTGTTGGAAAAGAAATATCCGTAAGTTGTTATGTAATACATTACAGAAACGGTTTGTTGGCACAAGAGATGACACTTCAAGCGCTGACAGGAATAATGATCAATATGATGTACATGTATTACGAAAACATGCAATCCTGATGTAAAGTTAAGTTGAGAGGAGTAGAGAACACAAAGAACTTAAATCTGAGTAGACTTGATGTAGCATAAAATTTAAACTATTTATTATGGAAAGTCCAGCAAATGAAGGAACATATTCACAATGCATGCAAGAAAAAAGAAATTGTAATGTTCTGTCAATATCATGATACAGTACATGTATAAGGAATTATATGTATTTTCAATGATGATCATATAAATAAAAATGATGCATGAAAATATTTCCAATATTTGGTTTGATTTTACAGTCCAAGTAGTAGTACATAGCCGACTTGATCCTGACACTTTTCCTTTTCATTCAAGATAACACAATCAACATTCTCCTCATTTATAAATAAAAAGAGAGAAGAAATGTCACTGAATGTGATAAATGTCCCACCATAGTCTACAATCACAAAGGCGACAGTCAATCTTTTTCTTAATTTCCAGCTGGAGCCTCTTGCACACTCTTTGTCCTCCTCCTCGTCTGCATGTTTCCTTTATGATCACGCGAGTTGGAAATCCAGTGGCAAGCCCAGTTTGTGGTCTCTTTCTCGCTGGTATCTTGCATCCCTTTGCTTGTGCATACGAATGTATCATGTCTGCAGTAGAAAAGATGATAGAAAAAGAAATGCTAAATTGTCAGTACATACCTGTGTATACATACATGTATTTCAAGATTGAAAAAGTGAAACATCATGGAAATTTTATTCCAAGTATCCAGATATTGAATCAACCCCCTCCCCCTCCACATTTTGGCGACTACTCCGCCACATGAAATTTTTTGACTGCATCGTTCCCTGACTTTTACTTTGAAGTCTTGCACATCTTTTGATACTGTCATGACGCTGCATGACGTTTTCTGTATGCCTGTCAGACTGAAAATGGCTCAAAACGTGATTTTGTGTATAAAGTCTATGCAAATTGAGTTTTCTCTTCTTATTCATAAAGATCTAATCATTTTCACTTTCATGGGCTGAAACTAATTAATTTTATCATGATAATGCTTGAAATGGGTTCTGACATAAATTCTGTGGGAAAAAAATGATGAATCAACAGGCCGAAAAAACAAAAAAATACATGTACCTAAGATTACCAAGAAATTAATACAATAAAATACTGAAGAAATTGATTTTGATACTATCTTTTTTTTCAAATTCATTGTTAGAAATGCCACAAAGAATGTTTTCACCAAAAAATAGGATTCTAGGAGCTTTAATATCTGATAGGGAGCAAAATGCATGATTTTATGCATATACTGTATGACGAAAATTTCCATTTCTTTTTGTATAGCTTGGTAGATTACACCACGGGTAATGAACAAGCCAAATTTCATAGCGATTGTGCAATCAAACGCTGAGATCTCGGAGGGGGGGGGGGGTAATTGAATCAACCCCTCCCAGGCCACAGAACACTAAAAAGGGCCTGGCCTGGTTAGGGGTAAGAGGAATTCAAAGTTTATTTGATGGAAATCGGATATGGAATAGCTACAAAATCCAAAAAGTACAACTAAAAGATTGTAATAAAATTTGAATTCCAAGCTCTAATAGGATTGCTCTGTTTTGGACATCCCAGCCATTTCAAAATTGATTTTCATTAAAAAAAAAAAAAAAAAAGAAATCCCCATGAAACTACATGGTCTTTCATACAGTTGTGTTTTACAAGAGGTTTCTCACTATCCCACAAAAAAACAAAAACATGACAAAAACCTTAAGCCAAGTCTCAACCAAATCTTTACGATAGAGCTCTGTATCATATAAAAACGAACGGAAAAAAAAAGACTTTGAATGTGGAAATTAAAAAAAAAATGGCTAAGAAAGTAATTCTGTTTTTGAAGAGGGCTTGGCTTGACTTACTGAAAATAGTACTTGAGACGAAAGCATGGCAACCTTGTAAATCTGCAAACGAAGATGTCCCCTTCATGCTCGACCTGTTGTTGCCATGCAGGTCTTTCTGATCTCATGACCCACAATCTTCTCCAGAGAGTTGCCGCACACCGCCTGCCATTAGGATCCACTGATTCTGAGGATGTATGTCTGAAAAAGAGTTGAAAAGATCAAATCCTTAAATAAAATAAGAGAATTTACTAAACATAAACAAGCAGCTGACAAGACAAATGATTAATTCCTTACTTTTTTATACATGTAAAAAAAACATTCAAATCTCATTTCTCATTTTATGTGACATTTAATTTCATATAAACACTATGTTCACTGTCATTGAATTGATTTGGTTAAAAACTAACAACAGATTACAGAGGACAGAGGTCAAGGGAAAGAAAAATGACACATATAGGCAACACTTTCAAATACTAGTATTTTGCTCACCAATATCTTTCTACCAGCAAAAGAAATCTCCAGAAGCTAGAAGGCTGTCAAGCTCTTGGAAAGCTGCCTTACTCTCGAGGGGGTAATGGCGGCATCGTAGTCTCCTCAGCTCACCAATCTCCATGTTTACTGGTAAAGCAACCTGCTGTGGTGGCGCTCTGCAATTTGAATGTACACCTGCTCATGTTGGTCTAGCCTCTCCAATACTTCAAGCCTATGGAGAGTGAACATCCTCTGATCTGAAAATGCAGATGAAGAAAAGCATTCAAAAGATTAAAGACGTACTGTCGTGCATACTGTCGTGCATATTTTGAATTGATTGTAAGCGCTTTGGGCCTTGTGGGAAAAGCGCACTATAAGTAATAATAATAATAATAATAATGCTTCACAATGGATGAAACAATTAACCACTGGACTGCAGCAGGCTTTTACGCACACTGAACACCTGGGTGCTGATGCATAATAATGCATGTGTATCTCAAAACATGCCTTCCAGAAGGCGAAAGATTGGCCAGAATTATATTGCTTGAAATATGAAATAGTGAGGCATCATCCTCTCCTGATCTGCGATACCTCCACAAATCCTTCACAAAGAGCAGCTTTACTTACTATCATCAAAAGATTCATCAAAACCCTTCTTCCCACTGTAGGTCGCCATTTTGAATTGAGACTCTATAGAAACTTTCACCTTGGAGACCAATCAAAACCCTCACAAATCACAGCTAAATCACTGATTTTGGGGGGCACCTGTTGCCCGTACATTCAATCATGTCATAGGGGTAGGGGTAGCACAGCGCTGAGGCTTCAAATTGCACATTATATGAAGACGTAATATTATATTACATGCTCAGCACACAATGGAATGTTGCCAAGGATATTACGTGGTCCGCAGCAAAGTAGTTAAACCCAAAATCTCACAGAAAGTTACTTGCAAAATGCTTGTGATGGAGTGAAGAGGTGTATCCTAACGGTTAGACTTAGCTTTAGCCTTTAGTTGACAAGAACTTTTGTCACAATCATAAGGAATTTGACAAGGAATGTCTTAAATCTAAACGTATGTCTCCTTACAGTTAGCTGCACGCGTAAGTACAAAATCAAATTCTGAGCCTCTGTGTCCAAATTCTCATTTTTGAAAGTAAAATGAGGAAAAGGTCAACTTAGGTCTGAACGATTTAATAGTACAGCCAGGTTCCCAGTCAGTAGTTGTGGCTATGGATGTGACATAGGTTTTCAGGTGGTTACTATTCAGGATATCTGGGCAAAGGTATGATGCAAAGTTGATTGTCGTGATTGTAGAGTCTCGAGGCGGCTGAAAACTCCCCCGGCTGAACTTAACATACATGTAAATAGATTCTAACGTTATATCTTATGGTAAGGGTACCACCTATCGGCAGGGTACCTGCTTGACATCGGCACCCTGGCTCCCTGCGTATTTATCATGGCTGTTTGCGTACGAACGAAAAAGTATGCGCGGGATTACAGTAAGTGTCATTAGCTTTGAAAACAATAAAAACGAAGAAACGCAAATCAAACTCACAAACAAACTAACAAACCAAACTAGTAGTAGCCCTATAGACATGTTTCAATTACACATGCGCTCAGTAACGACGCATGGCTGTGAAATTGACGTGTATTACCTATGGAGGGAGGGTTGTCGATCGCTAACAGCTAGAACTAACGTTGCGCGAAGAAAACGGATTGCGTGCACTAAAATTGCGCTATTTTAAAACGAAGATTTAAAACCAACAAGACGGTCACGACATTCGAAACTGTAGTATTTATGGCATATTTGAGGTAAGATTTAGGCGAATTTGTAATATATTTTTGGAATAAACAAGCTACAAATCCAATAGGATGACGATAGGTGGTACCCTCAATCATACACACAATCAACATGTAGGGTATACAGTTGAACGTAACTTACCATTAGCTGCAAGCAGCTTTGCGTGATGTGTTGATGCAGATTTTCCGCTGCCCCATTACACTACAGTCACTTCCTCATGGGAACAACAACGTGAATATTGGGCATTGTCCTTTATCCAGTCCACCGCAGGACCTTTTCCAACGCTGTCATCACAGTCACAGGGCATAAAATTTCTTCGTTCTCTGCGCTGCCATTTTGCTTTGTACGCGTTAACGTTTTACAGAATTTGAAAATGCAACTCAACGGCGGTACTCGACTCGTTGCGTAATACATGCACTGTACTCGCATCGCGAGTGTGCGCGCACGCACGCGTGCGTAGCTACTACATGTATACTAGTAACCCCACTCAGTGGTCATAGAAGCGATATGTGCGTGCGCGCGGGCTGGCGATCACACGTGCACTCGATTGGCGCCACAAAATACTAAGTAGACACGAATGGGGGGGGGGGGGGGCTATCGGAGATCCGGTTAGTACATTTTTGGCGCATCATGATAGAATAAAACATAAGAAATTTGATCGGATTTCAACTCCTTATGTGCCATGGTGGAAATCCCCTGTGTGCCACGTTATTCTGAGACACGGAGGTAGTCATGCTTACAAAATTCTGTTAGGATGAGCATAATAGTAGGCAAGGTGAACGAGGTACCATTTTGTAGACTTGCCGCTTTTCAAACACGGAATTTCGAATTTACACCACCCATGTTTTTCCCATTTTGCAGAGACCGCGGTTCCTTCCATGTTTCTTTGAAAAAAAAATGCAATAAGATACCATCAGATCTTCCTACTATTAATTATCAAACATAATCATTTCGTGTGCGTAATTTTTTAGGTCAGCCCACAATGCAACAAGCAAAAACAGCACTCCAACTTTTTATTAGGCGACACTCGTGGCTAATATGAAAATTGGAATGCGTGTAAAACTCAACATTAACCTTTCCATTTCAATTCAATTAAATTCATTTATTTTCCATACTTCTCATGAGCATTGTAACAGAAATCAAACCAGTTCTTTAACTTTTTTTGTACAATGTGTGGAACACAAAATACATGGTGTTAACACAATAATTACATGTAGTGATAACTGGTCAAAATCGAAATCGAAATGGGGTTGATTAAAGAGAAGTATGACGGGACCTATATCTTGTTTGGCTGTAAGCCCCGAGTAATCAGTGTTTGCGAAAAAGAAACGGAGAACGGATCCTAGAAGTCAAGACCAGATTAGGCCTATGTCATGGTGCCAAATAAGAAAATGGAGGTAACATTGGTAGTCCCGACTTCCAGTTCTTTTGCTGGTTAGCAAAAATAAACGAATATATATAGCTGAAATAATTAATACATTGTACAACTGCGATCTCTCCGGTTGACAGTAGCGTAAAAAATTTTAAATAACGCAATCCTGTCGCATTTCTATTTAATTTAATGGATGTATACAACGCGAAGGGATTTTCGGGAAAAGATAAAGAAGCATCTTTGATCCTGGGCGCAACGATATGTGTGAGATTATACAGCCAAAATGATTCATGAAATCATCGCATTCCCGCTGCATGGGCACCAACAACGTAACGTATAACCTAATCTCGCAAGTTAAGGTATAAACGTCGCACGTATATATAACTCTGAAATCATCGCGATCTCGCCGGATGACAGTAGCGTAAAATAGTACAATAACGCATGTTAAGCTACGTAATCGGTGTTCAGAAGAAGAAACAAACGCATTTAACTATTTGAATAGATCTGGGTTTGTTTATTATCACAATTTTAACAACGCAGTTTACAATGCAGATATTTCTTTCCTTCAGAATGGTCTACGAAGAACAGATTTGCGTAAAATGGATCACAACTTTCTGAATTCAATCATGTCGCATATTTTTCAAGAAGGGATGTAGAAAACGCGAATGGATTTTCAGAAGAAAATGAACAACGCATCTTCAATCCCTTCGGGTGCAACGATAATTGTATGAGATGACAGCCGAAATAATTTATGAAATTATCACATTCCCGCTGGGCACCAACAGCGTAAAAAAAAGAAGAAATCCCACAAGTTACGATAAACGACACAAAGTGTTATGTTACTCTAATCATCGCGATCTCGCCGGTGGACAGTAGCGTAAAAATAGTTGAATAACGCATGTTAAGCTACCTAGTCGGTGTTCAGAAAAAGAAATTAACGCATTTAACAATTTGAATAGATCTGGGTTTGTTCATAACCACAATTTTTAACAACGCATTTCACAATGAACATTTTCTTTCTTTCAGAATGGTCTATTAGGAACAGATCTGATGTGTAAAAAGAATCACATCCTTCTAGATTCATTCCTGTCGCTTATTTTTCAGGAACGGATGTACAAAACGCGAAGAGATTTTCGAAAGAAAATAACGCATTTTAATCCTTTCGGGCGCTACAATCATAAATTGTATAAGATTTACAGCCGATGTGATTCATGAAATTATCCCATTCCCGCTCGAAATCAGCGTAAAAATGCCTCGCATAAAGGTCCGGTAAACAACGCATGTATGTTACTTTATTTGCGCTGGTGTTTAGAAAAACTTAAACACATTTTATGCAATCTGATTTTGATAATAATAATATAAGCCTATGTTTCTCAAGAATGTAACGTGCTCTATTATATTCGAAGAGATTTTGGAAGAAAAATATCCATTTCAACCCCGACTTTTTTCGCCTTATTCACAAATAATTTACCTTTATTCTCTCGATAATAATTACCCATATTGTGTGATAACAATGCAAAGGATGTTCTAAACTTTCATCGATGGGTATATTATGACGTCGTGCTTATGTTTTTCTTTGTTTTTGATGCGTACGGTTATAACGAGGTACCGGCTGTAATGAGGTAATATCGCCGGTCCCACGGACCTCGTTACAGCGGGGTTTCATTGTATCAATATTTCAATGAAGAATGTTGGTTTAGGTAATGTGCTGTTTCTGCCATTTACAACAGAAATTTCTGATAGTGTGTGAATATTGGGTTGTTTTATACTGTCTTTTTTTTCTATACATTGTATAGTACTTTGCTGTTTCAGCCATTCACAACAGCAATGGGTTGACTTATCAGTGTCACCCATAGGGTGTGAATCCTTGATTGAGACCAATACAATGATTATGGTATATTGAATAGAAAGGTGATTTTGTTTTTGAAGCAAAGACTTTAAGGCCGTATGGAGTCAATGATAGCAATGTATTTAGATGAACATTATGTATCTTGACTTACAACTCATGATTTTATAGTCGCCTATATAGAATTTTCAAGTGTATTATATCCATTGTTTTATTTAACATGACATGATTAATTCATAGTATTTTTTTAAGGGTGAACAAGAGAATTTAGATATTAAATAATGGTATTAAGTCAAGGAACACACCAATGTATGAATTGAGGATGTCCAAATGTTTGGATGTCCAAATTGTGATCTTAAGACTTAGGGTATCCATTACATCCCTGAATAATGGAACTATTTAGACAGCCACTCTGCTATTTGAGATTTAGGTAAATATGAATGGGGCTTGGTTAAAAATACTGTACATTACAAGTTAATTTCCTATGCGGTATAATAAGGTTTGGCATGTTGATGAATTGTTCTAAGTATTTGAAATGCCTATGGTTAACCTACGGTATGGTATTTGTGTAATAACTCATGTATGAGTCATGCATGTGAAAGGTTAGATTTTGATCCAAAAGTTAATGTCATGTATCACGTAAATTACCATCAAGTGGATGGTGCAAGATGTCTTACAAGGAAACACAGTAACCCTGAAAGTAATTTTCTGATGTCAGTTTATTGACGATGTTATAATCAAAAGCGAGGTTAGAATACAATAGAACATAACAGAGCACGTTTGTTTTCATACAAAGAGCTATACAGTATAGTTTTATAAGCATGTGTAATTCTATTTTTCTTTGGGTGGGGGCCAATAATGTCATGTACAAATTACAGTGCTGTTGTAGAATGTTGAGTATTTCACTGCTGCTATGTTAATGAAGTCAAACAATGGCAAGAATAAAGTCTCTTAAGGGCAGGAACCTCACACTAGTATAATTATGTCAATGTGTGATTTATTTTGTGACAATGTAAGAACAGTAAATACCTAATATTTGAGCTAGAATATTTACCTTACGGTGTGATTTTGTGCTGCATTAAGTCATTGATTATAGGTTTAAGACATTGAAATGGGCACTTCTTGAAAAATTACTAAATCTGGAAAAATTAATAAATCATGCATCCAGAGGTTGGCACCTCTGTTTCAGTCAAAATATGATTTCTTGCATAAATTGGAATATTTAAAAATAGATAGCGATTTTTTTTTTTCTAATATGAAAGTTAAATTGCCCCCGTCAGTAAAGATCTGGTCTGAGGTTAAAATAGCGTTAACCACAGGTACTACCAAGAGGTTTGAGTTTTAGTCCATTGTATGATTTTTTTTTTTTATAGCAGAAATAAATACATGCATGAGAATCACTAAGTTAGCTTCTACATAATTATTATTGCAATAGCTATACTTAAACAGTAATGCAGATTTATAGTACCGACAATAAGCCACTTAAAAAAAAAATCAAAAGTACTGCAGTACTCCAACTTATAAACTGCAGAAGAATCATCAATAAAACTACCTCTCAAGTACTGCAATACTACTACAATGTACTGTGCTGCCTCAAAAAAGTACTACAAAATTTAAATGAGAATGGCATGAGTACTGCAAGTATTTCGATGTAAGGTACTGCGATTTACTGCCGTATATATACTACCATAGAAGTACTGTACTACAGTACTACCTCAAAAGTACTGCAAAATAACGAGAATGGCGAGAGTACTGCAAGTACCTCGAAGGTACTGCGATTACTGCCGTACTACCATAGAAGTACTGCCGTACTACCATAGAAGTACTGCAGTACTACCTCAAAAGTACTGCAAAATTACAATGAGAATAGCGTGAGTACTGCAAGTACCTCGAAGGTACTGCAATTACTGCCGTACTACCATAAAAGTACTGCAGTACTACCTCAAAAGTACTGCAAATATACTATGATTACTGCAAGTACCTCAAAAGTACTACGAGTACTGCAGTAGTTCTGCCGTACTACCATAGAAGTACTGCAGTATTACCTCAAAAGTACTGCAAATATACTATGATTACTGCAAGTACTTCAAAAGTACTACGAGTACTGCAGTAGTACTGCAATAATACTGCAGTATTTCCTGCAGTACTTGAAGTACTTTTTCACATGGGATACCGTACCAGAGAGTACATTGTGTGCGTGCGTTCGTGTCCGCCGGAATATGACAGAGATTTCGCTGTACGCCATCATCTTTTTGACTTTAGTATCCCCACTGTCTCTGCACGCTAAAAGATGGACGATCGGAAAAGGCAGGAGTCCAGCGCAGGATCGGTGAATATTAAAACGGTCGGCTCTGACGTCACGCACAAAAATGCATTATGCATCTATCTAATTAATTTCTCTTTGTCGTCCTCGACGTCGACACGGAGGCGGAGCGAGGACGAAACCCGGTCGAAGGCACGTAAGAGACCCTCCCGCTGCCGACGGCACCGGTCTCGGGGGCCCGGAGCCGACGGCTCGGGAGGAGATAGACAAACCAGCAACGCCGGAATAAAACAGGAAATACATAAGGCCCCGACAACAACAGCAACTTCGCCTTTTACTGTATAAGACTAGCAGCACCCATGGAAATCCACGGGTCTGAGGGCCTCATATTTTTTTTTTTTTTATTCATATTATTCGCCGCGTTTTTAGTAGTCAAAAAGAAAGAACTTTACTATTTTCTCCTTTCTTCTTTTGCACCCTCTTCTATATATACCCATGGCCATCCCCTCCTAACACCTGAGCTGAGGAGCCGGTCCATGGAATGGGACTTTAAAATAACCCCGCTTGCTGTTATCACATATCAACTTAGAAGCACCCGTGAAAATTCGAGGGTTGTCTTCTTTGCCCAAAGATTCTTCCCGTCGAAGCACGGGGGAAGGGGGTGCCATTGACATTTTGCCCTGCATATCTCCCCTCCCCCATGCCATTTACCCTCAGTCTCGACGCCCGTTGGAAAAAAAAAATACATGAGCCCTTTCTGGCCCCAACGCACGTACACATCTTTTCTCTTCATGAAAAAGCTAAAAAATGGCGTATGTCATGAATAATATTTATTTTTTAACACATCATTTAAAAAAAAAAAATCCCACACAACGACAATATGTTTACATAATCCTCACCCGTTTATCTACTTCAGACTGTACATTATCATTATTGTTATTATTATGAATACTATTATTACATCATCATTTAATAACATTATTTTGGGAGGGGAGATGATAGTCATTATAGCTTTAATAAGTAGGCATCCGTGGGAATACATAGGTCTCAGGGTCTCGTATTTTTTCTTTAATATTTCTTTTCCCACGTTATGGGAGAAAGAAGAATATTTTTGTCGTCATTTGCTCCCTCCTTTTTATTTTTATCACCAAAACTTTGTTCGATGCACTATAAAATCACCCATTTGATGTCCACTTGTAACTTCAAAAATTGGCGATCATCAAAGCGAGGGTTTCCCCGGCGTCCGCTCATCTCATGAATATTCATGTTTACAGCAGCCATGCAGTAAACGAATGAACAGCGGCGCGTGTACTCTGATATGGAATGGTACGATCGGCAAGGACAAAATTTAAGTGGATATTTAGCCGTCCTGAACAGTCCGAGTACAATGATACCCGACTTGAATGCAAACTAAATGACGTACCTGAGCTGCATAGTATCCTGCAGTTGTGAAAAATACAATAAAATAACAGCATTCGTTGTTTTCATTTGGGCACGCCAATGGCGAACGTCGCTGTACGTAAATGCCCTTGTACTTGTATTATGACCGCGCCTTGTAACAGTATACCAGTGTCCAGATCACGCGCACGCAGATAATGTTTCGTGAAACCATCGTCAATACATACACAGGCGCAGGCCACACAATGGCATACCGTACCAGAGAGTACATTGTGTGCGTGCGTTCGTGTCCGCCGGAATATGACAGAGATTTCGCTGCACGCCATCATCTTTTTCACTTTAGTATCCCCACTGTCTCTGCACGCTAAAAGATGGACGATCGACAAAGGCAGGAGTCCAGCGCAGGATCGATGAATATCAAAACGCTCGGCTCTGTCGTCACGCACAAAAATGCATTATGCATCTATCTAATTAATTTTTCTTCGTCGTCCTCGACGTCGACACGGAGGCGGAGCGCGGACGAAACCCGGTCGAAGGCACGTAAGAGACCCTCCCGCTGCCGACGGCACCGGTCTCGGAGTCCCGGAGCCGACGGCTCGGGAGGAGATAGACAAACCAGCAACGCCGGAATAAAACAGGAAATACATAAGGCCCCGACAACAACAACAACTTCGCCTTTTACTGTGATAGACTAGCAGCACCCGTGGAAATCCACGGGTCTGAGGGGTTTTATTTTTTCTCATATACAGATTGTATAGGACTACGATTTTGCACATTTTATTGATGAAATAGTAAGAAAAGTTTTCTCATTCTTTCGCTACTTGTGCTCTCTTCTACCCATGACCACCACCTAATCACCAAAATTTGGTTTGATAGATCATAGAACCATCCGTTTATCTGCTTCAGACTATACCTCATCATTATTATCATATTATTATTATTCTTATTAGTCCCCTATTGTTACATTGTTGTTATTATAATTATTATTGTTATTTGGCGAGGGGATCATAGTCTTTAGGTGTTATAAGTATTAGGCACCCATGGGAATCCACGGGTCTCAGGGCATCCGTATTTTTTCTTGAATATTTCTTCAACCACGTTATGAGGGAAAAGAGATAATATTTTCGTCTTCATTTGCTCCCTCATTTCTGTTTTCATAATCAACACTTGGTTTGATGGATCTAGAACCACCCGTGTATCTCATTGATACTGTTCATGTTTTTTTTATAATCGTTATAATTATAATTATCATTATTATTATGATGATGATGATTACTATATTGTCATTTTGTGGGAGGGGAGATCATAGTCATTCGGTTTTATTATTATTTTATATGAATAATTGACATAGGGATGATCAAGGGAATTAAGGAAAAAAGTTTATCGCTCAAGGATAGTGAATATCTTACATTTTTTTCCCGTCATGTCAGGGTTACTCTACGACTGATAGATGTTTCAAATAGCTTCATTATCATTGATATTTCATTTTAAACATTAAAACAATCCAGTATCTGTTTGTGTCTCTATTGCCCACTCTTAGTTTTGGATCATAGTACCTCCCCATTCATTTGCATTGGCCTATTGTATTGTTACCATTATTTCAGTGTATTATTGTTATTGCTATTGTCATTATTATTATCACTATTAACATTTTATTAATGGGAGAGGAGAGAGTAGAATTATAATATGGGGATGATCAACCAAGGGAAGCGGAAATGTTAATTTGTTAAGAATTGTAAAAATCTGTTTCCCCCACTTTTCTACTCTTGATAAAAACCTTTTCTGAAGACAGTCCTGCGCAAACTATCCATAGCAAAACTGCTTCACTGCACTGACATACGTAATCTTGTGCTGAGCAGGACTACTTCATAATTAGACCCCTGGTGTTTTTGTTGCCATTGTGCTGAGAGATTAATAAACTATTTTGTCTTCATTCGCTCTCTTCTTTTTATTTTTATCACCAAACCTTGGTTTGATAGATCACAAAACCACCCGTTTATCTGCTTCATTATTATTATTATTATTATCATTATTATTATTATTATTATTATTATTATTATTATTATTGTCATTATTATTATTATTATTATTGTCATTATTATCATTTTTACTATTATTATTATTATTGTCATTATTATTATTTTTATTATAATTATTATATTGTCATTATAAGCATCTTCATTATTTGGGGATCTCGAGGGGAGATCATAGTCGTTAGACAACCGTGCGAATCCATTGGTCTCATAGGGCTTCGTATTTTTCTTTGATATTTCTTTTCCAACGTTAAGGGAGAAAGAAGAATATTTTTGTCGTCATTTGCTCCCTCTTTTTTATTTTTTCACCAAAACTTGGTTTGATGCACCATAGAACCACACATTTGATGTCCACTTGTAACTTCGAAAATTGGCGGTCAGCAAAGCGAGGGTTTCCCCCGCGGCCGCTCGTCTTATGAATATTCATGTTTCCAGCAGCCATGCAGTAAACGAATGAACAGCGACGCGTGTACTCTGATATGGAAGGGTACGATCGGCAAGGACAAAATTTAAGTAGAATTTAGCCGTCCTGAACTCTCTGAGTACAATGGTACCCGACTTGAGAGTAAACTAAATGACGTACCTGAGCTGCATAGTATCCTGCAGTTGTGCAAAATACAATAAAATAACAGCATTCGTTGTTTTCATTTGGGCACGCCAATGGCGAACGTCGCTGAACGTAAGTGCCCTTGTACTAACAATGACCGCGCCGTGTTGCAGTGTCCATATCACGCGCACGCAGATAGTGTTTCGTGTATGTAATCATCGTCAATACATACACAGGCGCAGGCCACACACTGTCATACCGTACCCGAGAGTACATTGTGTGCGTGCGTGCGTGTCCGCCGGAATATGACAGAGATTTCGCTGCACGCCATCATCTTTTTCACTTTAGTATCCCCACTGTCTCTGCAAGCTAAAAGATGGACGATCGAGAAAGCAGGAGTCCAGCGCAGGATCGGTGAATATTTAAACGCTCAGCTCTGACGTCACGCACAAAAATGCATTATGCATCTATCTAATTAATTTTTCTTTTTCGTCCTCGACGTCGACACGGAGGCGGAGCGCGGACGAAACCCGGTCAAAGGCACGTAAGAGACCCTCCCGCTGCCGACGGCACCGGTCTCGGGGGCCCGGAGCCGACGGCTCGGGAGGAGATAGACAAACCAGCAACGCCGGAATAAAGCAGGAAATACATAAGGCCGCGACAACAACAACAACTTCGCCTTTTACTGTGATAGACTAGCAGCACCCGTGGAAATCCACGGGTCTGAGGTTTGTTTTTTTTTTTTCTAATAGATACGATTTTGCACATTTTTATTGATGAAATAAAAATATTTTTTTTATCATTCTTTCGTTACTTGTGCTCGATCTCCTCTACCCATGACCATCACCCCCCACCACACACACACACACACACACACACACACATTTCCACCCCCGCAGAACAAAAACAAAACAAAACAAACAAAAAACAAAACAAAACCCAAAAACAAATATTCAGCGAAAAATTACCAAAAACGCTTATGAGATTCTCCGGAAGTTCTGCCCACAGATTCTTCCCGTCGGAATGGGGAGATACTATTGACACTATGACTTTAATATTAATTATACCCCCTGCTCTTACATCCATGCAGGCACCCGAGGGACTCCACGGCTGGTCTCAAGGCCTAGCATTTTTTTTTTTCATTCCTATTTCTTTTCCCACGTTATGAGAGAAAAATATAATATTTTTGATCGTCATCAATTGCTCCCTCCTTTTTGTTTTTAATCACCAAAACTTGGTTTGATAGATCATAGAACCATCCGTTTATCTGCTTCAGACTATTCATCATCATTATTATTATCATATTATTATTCTCATTAGGCCCCTATTGTTATATTGCTATTATAATTATTATTGTTATTTGGGGAGGGGGATCATAGTCATTAGGTTTTATAAGTATTAGGCACCCGTGGGAATCCACGGGTCTCAGGGCTTCGTATTTTTCCTTTAATATTTCTTCAACCACGTTATGAGAGAAGAAATACACAAAGAATATTTTCGTCTTCATTTGTTCCCTCATTTCTGTTTTCATAATCAAAACTTGGTTTGATGAATCTAGAACCACCCGTTTATCTCATTGATACTGCTATTGTTTTTATTATCATAATAAATAGCATTATCATTATTATTATTATTATTATTATTGTTGTTATTGTTATTTTGTGGGAGGGGAGAGCATAGTCATTCGGTTTTATTATCATTTTATATTATTCATTGACATGGGGATGAATCAAGGGAATTAAGGAAAAAAGTTTATCGGTTAAGGATTTTGAATATCTTTTTTTTAGTCATGTCAAGGTTTCTCTACGACTGATAGACGTTCCAAATAGCTTCATTATCATTGCTATTTCATTTTAAACATCAAAACAATCCAGTACCTGTTTGTGTCTCTTCCGCCCACTCTTAAGTTATGGATCATAGCACCCCCTCCACATTCATTTGCATTGGCCTATTGTATTATTATCATTATTTCAGTGTATTGTTATTGTTATTATCATCATTATTATTACTAACATTATTATTATTTAGGGGAGAGGAGAGAGTAGAGTCATAATATAGGGATGATCAACCAAGGGAGGCGGAAATGTTAATTTGTTAAGAATTGTAAAAATCTGTTTCCGCCATTTTTCTGCTCTTGATAAAAAGCATTTCTGAAGACAGTCCTGCGCAAACTGTCCAAAACTGCTTCACTGCACTAACATACGTAATCTTGTGCTGAGTAGGACTATTATACTTCATATTATATAGACCCCTAGTGTTTTTGTTACTATTGTGCTGAGAGAAATAAAATATTTTCGTCTTCGTTTGCTCTCTTCTTTTTGCTTTTATCACCAAACCTTGGTTTGATGGATCGTAGAACCACCCGTTTATCTGCTTCAGACTGTACATTTTTATTATCATTATTATCATAATCATTAATGTCCTTCTTCTTCTGCTTCAGACTGTACATTATCATCATTATTATCATCATTATTGTTATTATTAGTATTATAACTATCACTATTATTGTTATTATTATTATCATCATTATTATTATGATATTATCATTATAATCATATTTGGACCTCGTATTTTTTCTTTAATATTTCTTTACCCACGTTATGGGAGAAAGAGGAATATTTTTGTCGTCATTTGCTCCCTCTTTTTTATTTCTATCACCAAAACTTGGTTTGATGCACCATAGAACCACACATTTGATGTCCACTTGAAACTTCAAAAATTGGCGGTCAGCAAAGCGAGGGTTTCCCCCGCGTCCGCTCGTCTTATGAATATTCATGTTTACAGCAGCCATGCAGTAAACGAATGAACAGCGGCGCGTGTAATCTGATATGGAACGGTACGATCGGCAAGGACAAAATTTAAGTGGATATTTAGCCGTCCTGAACAGTCTGAGTACAATGATACCCGACGTGAGAGTAAACTAAATGACGTACCTGAGCTGCATAGTATCCTGCAGTTGTGCAAAATACAATAAAATAACAGCATTCGTTGTTTTCATTAGGACACGCCAATGGCGAACGTCGCTGTACGTAAATGCCCTTGTACTAACAGTGACCGCGCCGTGTATTATACCATAATGAGTGTCCAGATCACGCGCACGCAGATAGTGTTTCGTGTAACCATCGTCAATACATACACAGGCGCAGGCCACACACTGGCATACCGTACCACGAGAGTACATTGTGTGCGTGCGTGCGTGTTCGCCGGAATATAAAAGAGATTTCGCTGCACGCCATCATCTTTTTGACTTTAGTATCCCCACTGTCTCTGCAAGCTAAAAGATGGACGATCAAGAAAGGCAGGAGTCCAGCGCAGGATCGGTGAATATTAAAACGCTCGGTTCTGACGTCACGCACAAAAAATGCATTATGCATCTATCTAATTAATTTCTCTTTGTCGTCCTCGACGTCGACATGGAGGCGGAGCGCAGACGAAACCCGGTCCAAGGCACGTAGGAGACCATCCCGCGGGAGGAGATAGACAAACCAGCAACGCCGGAATAAAACAGGAAATACATAAGGCCCCGACAACAACAGCAACTTCGCCTTTTACTGTATAAGACTAGCAGCACCCGTGGAAATCCACGGGTCTGAGGGCCTCATATTTTTTTTAATTTGTTCATATTATTCGCCGCGTTTTTAGTAGTCAAAAAGAAAGAACATTACTATTTTCTCCTTTCTTCTTTTGCACCCTCTTCTATATATACCCATGGCCATCCCCTCCTAACACCTGAGCTGAGGAGCCGGTCCATGGAATGGGACTTTAAAATAACCCCGCTTGCTGTTATCACAGATCAACTTAGCAGCACCCGTGAAAATTCGAGGGTTGTCTTCTTTGCCCAAAGATTCTTCCCGTCGAAGCACGGGGGAAGGGGGTGCCATTGACATTTTGCCCTGCATATCTCCCCCTTCCCCATGCCATTCGCCCTCAGTCTCGACGCCCGTTGAAAAAAACAAAACAAAAAAAAAAACAATACATGAGCCCTATCTGTCCCCAACGCACACACATCTTTTCTCTTCATGAAAAAGCTGAAAAGTGGCGTATGTCATGAATAATATTCATTTTACCACGTGCGTCATTAAAAAAAAAAATACAACCCACACAACGACAATATGTTTACATATCCTCGCCCGTTACTGCTTTAGACTGTACATTATCATTATCATCATTATTTTATGAATACTATTATTGTATCATCATTTAATAAATATTATTTTGGGAGGGGAGATGATATAGTCATTATAGGTTTAATAAGTAGGCATCCGTGGGTACTCATTCATATTATTTTTCGCCGCGTTTTTAGTAGTCAGAAAGAAAGAAATTTATTATTTTCTCCTTCCTTCTTTTGCACCCTCTTTTACCCATGGCCATCCCCTCCTAACACATGAGCTGAGGAGCCGGTCCATGGAATGGGACTTTAAAATAACCCCGCTTGCTGTTATCACAGATCAACTTAGCAGCACCCGTGGAAATTCCAGGGTTGTCTTCTTTGCCCAAAGATTCTTCCCGTCGAAGCACGGGGGAAGGGGGTGCCATTGACATTTTGCCCTGCATACCTCCCCTCCCCCATGCCATTTACCCTCAGTCTCGACGCCCGTTGGAAAAAAAAAAATACATGAGCCCTTTCTGGCCCCAACGCACGTACACATCTTTTCTCTTCATGAAAAAGCTAAAAAAAAAAATGGCGTAATGTCATGAATAATACTTATTTTTTTAACACATCATTAAAAAAAAAAAAATCCCACACAACGACAATATGTTTATATAATCCTCACCCGTTTATCTGCTTCAGACTGCACATTATCATTATTGTTATTATTATGAATACTATTATTACATCATCATTTAATAAAATTATTTTGGGAGGGGAGATGATAGTCATCATAGCTTTATAAGTAAGCATCCGTGGGAATCCATGGGTCTCAGGGCATCGTATTTTTTCTTTAATATTTCTTTTCCCACGTTATGGGAGAAAGAAGAATATTTTTGTCGTCATTTGCTCCCTCTTTTTGATTTTTATCACCAAAACTTGGTTTGATGCACTATAGAATCACCCATTTGATATCCACTTGTAACTTCAAAAATTGGCGGTCAGCAAAGCGAGGGTTTCCCCGCGTCCGCACGTCTTATGAATATTCATGTTTACAGCAGCCATGCAGTAAACGAATGAACAGCGGCGCGTGTACTCTGATATGGAAGGGTACGATCGGCAAGGACAAAATTTAAGTGGATAATTATTTAGCCGTCCTGAACAGTCTGAGTACAATGATACCGACTTGAGAGTAAACTAAATGACGTACCTGGGCTGCATAGTATCCTGCAGTTGTGTAAAATACAATAAAATAACAGCATTCGTTGTTTTCATTTGGGCACGCCAATGGCGAACGTCGCTGTACGTATATGCCCTTGTACTAACAATGACCGCGCCGTGTATTATACCATGATGAGTGTCCATATCACGCGCATGCAGATAGTGTTTCGTGTAACCATCGTCAATACATACACAGGCCACACACTGGCATACCGTACCCGAGAGTACATTGTGTGCGTGCGTGCGTGTCCGCCGGAATATGACAGAGATTTCGCTGCACGCCATCATCTTTTTGACTTTAGTATCCCCACTGTCTCTGCAAGCTAAAAGATGGACGATCGAGAAAGGCAGGAGTCCAGCGCAGGATCGGTGAATATTAAAACGGTCGGCTCTGACGTCACGCACAAAAAATGCATTATACATCTATCTAATTAATTTCTCTTTGTCGTCCTCGACGTCGACACGGAGGCGGAGCGAGGACGAAACCCGGTCCAAGGCACGTAGGAGACCATCCCGATGCCGACGGCACCGGTCTCGGGGGCCCGGAGCCGACGGCTCGGGAGGAGATAGACAAACCAGCAACGCCGGAATAAAACAGGAAATACATAAGGCCCCGACAACAACAGCAACTTCGCCTTTTACTGTATAAGACCAGCAGCACCCGTGGAAATCCACGGGTCTGAGGGCCTCATATTTTTTTTAATTTATTCATATTATTCGCCGCGTTTTTAGTAGTCAAAAAAAAAGAACTTTACTATTTTCTACTTTCTTCTTTTGTACCCTCTTCTATATATACCCATGGCCATCCCCTCCTAACACCTGAGCTGAGGAGCCGGTCCATGGAATGGGACTTTAAAATAACCCCGCTTGCTGTTATCACAGATCAACTTAGCAGCACCCGTGGAAATTCGAGGATTGTCTTCTTTGCCCAAAGATTCTTCCCGTCGAAGCACGGGGGGGGGGGGGGTGCCATTGACATTTTGCCCTGCATATCTCCCCCTTCCCCATGCCATTCGCCGTCAGTCTCGACGCCCGTTGAAAAAAAAAAAAAAAACAATACATGAGCCCTATCTGTCCCCAACGCACACACATCTTTTCTCTGCATGAAAAAGCTGAAAAGTGGCGTATGTCAAGAATAATATTCATTTTACCACGTACGTCATTAAAAAAAAAAAAATACAACCCACACAACGACAATATGTTTACATATCCTCGCCCGTTACTGCTTTAGACTGTACATTATCATTATCATCATTATTTTATGAATACTATTATTGTATCATCATTTAATAAATATTATTTTGGGAGGGGAGATGATATAGTCATTATAGGTTTAATAAGTAGGCATCCGTGGGTATTCATTCATATTATTTTTCGCCGCGTTTTTAGTAGTCATAAAGAAAGAACTTTATTATTTTCTCCTTCCTTCTTTTGCACCCTCTTTTACCCATGGCCATCCCCTCCTAACACATGAGCTGAGGAGCCGGTCCATGGAATGGGACTTTAAAATAACCCCGCTTGCTGTTATCACAGATCAACTTAGCAGCACCCGTGGAAATTCGAGGGTTGTCTTCTTTGCCCAAAGATTCTTCCCGTCGAAGCACGGGGGAAGGGGGTGCCATTGACATTTTGCCCTGCATACCTCCCCTCCCCCATGCCATTTACCCTCAGTCTCGACGCCCGTTGGAAAAAAAAAATACATGAGCCCTTTCTGGCCCCAACGCACGTACACATCTTTTCTCTTCATGAAAAAGCTAAAAAAAAAAAAAAAAATGGCGTAATGTCATGAATAATACTTATTTTTTTAACACATCATAAAAAAAAAAATCCCACACAACGACAATATGTTTATATAATCCTCACCCGTTTATCTGCTTCAGACTGCACATTATCATTATTGTTATTATTATGAATACTATTATTACATCATCATTTAATAAAATTATTTTGGGAGGGGAGATGATAGTCATCATAGCTTTATAAGTAAGCATCCGTGGGAATCCATGGGTCTCAGGGCATCGTATTTTTTCTTTAATATTTCTTTTCCCACGTTATAGGAGAAAGAAGAATATTTTTGTCATTTGCTCCCTCTTTTTGATTTTCATCACCAAAACTTGGTTTGATGCACTATAGAATCACCCATTTGATATCCACTTTTAACTTCAAAAATTGGCGGTCAGCAAAGCGAGGGTTTCCCCCGCGTCCGCACGTCTTATGAATATTCATGTTTACAGCAGCCATGCAGTAAACGAATGAACAGCGGCGCGTGTACTCTGATATGGAAGGGTACGATCGGCAAGGACAAAATTTAAGTGGATAATTATTTAGCCGTCCTGAACAGTCTGAGTACAATGATACCGACTTGAGAGTAAACTAAATGACGTACCTGGGCTGCATAGTATCCTGCAGTTGTGTAAAATACAATAAAATAACAGCATTCGTTGTTTTCATTTGGGCACGCCAATGGCGAACGTCGCTGTACGTATATGCCCTTGTACTAACAATGACCGCGCCGTGTATTATACCATGATGAGTGTCCATATCACGCGCATGCAGATAGTGTTTCGTGTAACCATCGTCAATACATACACAGGCCACACACTGGCATACCGTACCCGAGAGTACATTGTGTGCGTGCGTGCGTGTCCGCCGGAATATGACAGAGATTTCGCTGCACGCCATCATCTTTTTGACTTTAGTATCCCCACTGTCTCTGCAAGCTAAAAGATGGACGATCGAGAAAGGCAGGAATCCAGCGCAGGATCGGTGAATATTAAAACGGTCGGCTCTGACGTCACGCACAAAAAATGCATTATACATCTATCTAATTAATTTCTCTTTGTCGTCCTCGACGTCGACACGGAGGCGGAGCGAGGACGAAACCCGGTCCAAGGCACGTAGGAGACCATCCCGATGCCGACGGCACCGGTCTCGGGGACCCGCGGAGCCGACGGCTCGGGAGGAGATAGACAAACCAGCAACGCCGGAATAAAACAGGAAATACATAAGGCCCCGACAACAACAGCAACTTCGCCTTTTACTGTATAAGACTAGCAGCACCCGTGGAAATCCACGGGTCTGAGGGCCTCATATTTTTTTTAATTTATTCATATTATTCGCCGCGTTTTTAGTAGTGAAAAAGAAAGAACTTTACTATTTTCTACTTTCTTCTTTTGTACCCTCTTCTATATATACCCATGGCCATCCCCTCCTAACACCTGAGCTGAGGAGCCGGTCCATGGAATGGGACTTTAAAATAACCCCGCTTGCTGTTATCACAGATCAACTTACCAGCACCCGTGGAAATTCGAGGATTGTCTTCTTTGCCCAAAGATTCTTCCCGTCGAAGCACGGGGGGGGGGGGGGGGGGGGGTGCCATTGACATTTTGCCCTGCATATCTCCCCCTTCCCCATGCCATTCGCCCTCAGTCTCGACGCCCGTTGAAAAAAAAAAAAACAATACATGAGCCCTATCTGTCCCCAACGCACACACATCTTTTCTCTGCATGAAAAAGCTGAAAAGTGGCGTATGTCATGAATAATATTCATTTTACCACGTACGTCATTAAAAAAAAATACAACCCACACAACGACAATATGTTTACATATCCTCGCCCGTTACTGCTTTAGACTGTACATTATCATTATCATCATTATTTTATGAATACTATTATTGTATCATCATTTAATAAATATTATTTTGGGAGGGGAGATGATATAGTCATTATAGGTTTAATAAGTAGGCATCCGTGGGTATTCATTCATATTATTTTTCGCCGCGTTTTTAGTAGTCAGAAAGAAAGAACTTTATTATTTTCTCCTTCCTTCTTTTGCACCCTCTTTTACCCATGGCCATCCCCTCCTAACACATGAGCTGAGGAGCCGGTCCATGGAATGGGACTTTAAAATAACCCCGCTTGCTGTTATCACAGATCAACTTAGCAGCACCCGTGGAAATTCGAGGGTTGTCTTCTTTGCCCAAAGATTCTTCCCGTCGAAGCACGGGGGAAGGGGGTGCCATTGACATTTTGCCCTGCATACCTCCCCTCCCCCATGCCATTTACCCTCAGTCTCGACGCCCGTTGGAAAAAAAAAATACATGAGCCCTTTCTGGCCCCAACGCACGTACACATCTTTTCTCTTCATGAAAAAGCTTAAAAAAAAAATGGCGTAATGTCATGAATAATACTTATTTTTTTAACACATCATAAAAAAAAAAATCCCACACAACGACAATATGTTTATATAATCCTCACCCGTTTATCTGCTTCAGACTGCACATTATCATTATTGTTATTATTATGAATACTATTATTACATCATCATTTAATAAAATTATTTTGGGAGGGGAGATGATAGTCATCATAGCTTTATAAGTAAGCATCCGTGGGAATCCATGGGTCTCAGGGCATCGTATTTTTTCTTTAATATTTCTTTTCCCACGTTATGGGAGAAAGAAGAATATTTTTGTCGTCATTTGCTCCCTCTTTTTGATTTTTATCACCAAAACTTGGTTTGATGCACTATAGAATCACCCATTTGATATCCACTTGTAACTTCAAAAATTGGCGGTCAGCAAAGCGAGGGTTTCCCCCGCGTCCGCACGTCTTATGAATATTCATGTTTACAGCAGCCATGCAGTAAACGAATGAACAGCGGCGCGTGTACTCTGATATGGAAGGGTACGATCGGCAAGGACAAAATTTAAGTGGATAATTATTTAGCCGTCCTGAACAGTCTGAGTACAATGATACCGACTTGAGAGTAAACTAAATGACGTACCTGGGCTGCATAGTATCCTGCAGTTGTGTAAAATACAATAAAATAACAGCATTCGTTGTTTTCATTTGGGCACGCCAATGGCGAACGTCGCTGTACGTATATGCCCTTGTACTAACAATGACCGCGCCGTGTATTATACCATGATGAGTGTCCATATCACGCGCATGCAGATAGTGTTTCGTGTAACCATCGTCAATACATACACAGGCCACACACTGGCATACCGTACCCGAGAGTACATTGTGTGCGTGCGTGCGTGTCCGCCGGAATATGACAGAGATTTCGCTGCACGCCATCATCTTTTTGACTTTAGTATCCCCACTGTCTCTGCAAGCTAAAAGATGGACGATCGAGAAAGGCAGGAATCCAGCGCAGGATCGGTGAATATTAAAACGGTCGGCTCTGACGTCACGCACAAAAAATGCATTATACATCTATCTAATTAATTTCTCTTTGTCGTCCTCGACGTCGACACGGAGGCGGAGCGAGGACGAAACCCGGTCCAAGGCACGTAGGAGACCATCCCGATGCCGACGGCACCGGTCTCGGGGACCCGCGGAGCCGACGGCTCGGGAGGAGATAGACAAACCAGCAACGCCGGAATAAAACAGGAAATACATAAGGCCCCGACAACAACAGCAACTTCGCCTTTTACTGTATAAGACTAGCAGCACCCGTGGAAATCCACGGGTCTGAGGGCCTCATATTTTTTTTAATTTATTCATATTATTCGCCGCGTTTTTAGTAGTGAAAAAGAAAGAACTTTACTATTTTCTACTTTCTTCTTTTGTACCCTCTTCTATATATACCCATGGCCATCCCCTCCTAACACCTGAGCTGAGGAGCCGGTCCATGGAATGGGACTTTAAAATAACCCCGCTTGCTGTTATCACAGATCAACTTAGCAGCACCCGTGGAAATTCGAGGATTGTCTTCTTTGCCCAAAGATTCTTCCCGTCGAAGCACGGGGGGGGGGGTGCCATTGACATTTTGCCCTGCATATCTCCCCCTTCTCCATGCCATTCGCCCTCAGTCTCGACGCCCGTTGAAAAAAAAAAAACAATACATGAGCCCTATCTGTCCCAAACGCACACACATCTTTTCTCTGCATGAAAAAGCTGAAAAGTGGCGTATGTCATGAATAATATTCATTTTACCACGTACGTCATTAAAAAAAAAATACAACCCACACAACGACAATATGTTTACATATCCTCGCCCGTTACTGCTTTAGACTGTACATTATCATTATCATCATTATTTTATGAATACTATTATTGTATCATCATTTAATAAATATTATTTTGGGAGGGGAGATGATATAGTCATTATAGGTTTAATAAGTAGGCATCCGTGGGTATTCATTCATATTATTTTTCGCCGCGTTTTTAGTAGTCAGAAAGAAAGAACTTTATCATTTTCTCCTTCCTTCTTTTGCACCCTCTTTTACCCATCGTAAATGAGAAGCAGACACAAATCGAGTTTCCGAGTAAACAGTCACCTTGAAGGCATTTAATGGAACCCAGCTTCAGACCAGATACCCAGCAGTGTGTAGCAGACAGTAACGCTACAGTCACCGAGAGGTGGCGCTATATAACAAGCTTGACTTGTAACATTGATAATCATTAACAACACTGGCGTGATTGCCTTTCTTTTTTACTCTTTCATTTTTCACCTGAATGATAAAGAAAATATAAAAGCTCTACTTGAGCTTAACAAACCATTACCTTTAAAATGAATAAGGGTGTAAACTATTATAACATACAAGTAGTTGCACTGTTCATGACCTATGATACTTTCAAGAGTAAACTGCCATGAACTATAATAGGCTAGCTGGCTTATAAAAACACTAAGCTAACACCTGAAAATAACAATTACACTAACACCTGACTTAGACACCAAGAGTGTAATCATAAAAACTTATTGGGTACCGTACGTTTAACAATAACACCAGATACGCATTCTACCATCAATTCTTCTCGTCAACGTTAAAGAAAACAAAAACAATCATGAATTGTTACAAGTATATAACCATCACATCATACCAATACCTCTCTCAGACGTGCTGACACTGAGTCATACAGTCCTGATTGACATGAAACATACCGTTCAGCAAAAACAACAAATTTGACAATCATGTACGACCTGATGGGGCAAGCTAGGATGGCATGAAATAAGTAGCTCCTATAAAGGCATAGACTTACACAGTATAAACAAAAATATGAAATAATGTACAAAATGTTCATGTGGGGACACAGGAAATACACATATCTATATGAAAATAGAATTACATATGCACGTAGCAGAAAACATTGATATGTACGAGTAAAGGTGCAATTAGGGACAGGCACCAAACAGACACCAGAGAAGTAAATATATAAAGGTAACTGGGAAATATTAAGAAGATAAGGGTATGTGATAATAAACCTGGTATTACATACACTCAGAAACAAGAAGGCGTATGCACCCACTAAGGATATAAGCATCATATGTTATACACAGCACAAAGGGGCAAATCACTGAGACATAAGCGGGGTGACTGAAAAAAAATACACCTATAGAACATATCCACAACTAAATTATACGCAGAACATACCAAGACAGCTAGGTGAGAGACAATAAAGATAAACAAGGATGTCATACAAAGACGGATTGGTAGAAATGAAGAATAAACATGATACAAGTACAGCTTAAAAGAAAAACAAAAAACGCCCGTTTGGGGCACCTCAGAAAAAAAGGTTATGTTAAGGGACATAATGTAATAAACCAGATGGGGGAAATGGAATAACATATGTGGCACCAGGATAACATGGCTATAAGAGAGGTACATTGTAAGGATACACAGTGAGTGAGGGGGGGGGGGGCATTAATCTGAGGTAGCCAACAGTTCGCACAGAAAATAAAATACATGTACATTGTATATCATTGATTAATACATCAAATAATCATCAAACCTAGGTGGGAGGCGTCGGGAGCGCTGAGGGCGCCCAGTGGGGGTCACATGGGTGGGGGGACAACCTGGACCGTTAATAGTCGGAACAGTGGGGGCAGGTTCCTGGGGCAGAGGGGGAAGGGGGGCTTCAGGAGGGGGCTCCTGCAGGGGGACACACGGGACATCTGGCCCAGGAGGCAATGAGAGTTCCTGTGGAATGTCTCTGCAGGTGTCCGGGGGGAGCAAATCTCGCTCGTCATCTGGGGAAAGCAAGTCTGTCTCATCTTCGTCGGACATCTGGTGCTGGGGAGGAGCCACAAGGGGAACAGGGACCCTCATGCATTGCGATGTCTTTACACGATACGACGATTTTCTGAGCTGAGAGCCAATGAATTTGCGAATGTTACACCACTTGCCATCTATTGATGTTACGAGGTATCGAGGGCGTGCGGAGGACTTTCTGCGATCTGACCGGAGATAAACAAGGTCCCCAACTGCGAGAGGGTCATCATTGGGGAGGATGCGGGAGGGAGCCTTGGAACGCTCGCTGTGGGGATGGTTCGAAAGGCGCTGTTCATGTTGTGAAGAGATGAGGTCTGCATCCGACAGTGGAATTTGGCTGTGCGTGAATTGGTCGCGCTGAGTCCACATTTCACGTGCAGAAAGGCCACGCGAGCGAAGACGGCTATTGAGTCGGGCAGTGGCGAGGGACAGGGACAAGGATGTCAGTGGTCCTCCGGAGGGCTCATGCCGCAGGATTTCATCTTCGAGTTCACGAATGGCCTTCTCAGCAACCGGGTTCTTATTGGGATTTTTGGCATGACCTACTTCAATGGAAAGGTGAAACTGGGCGAGCAGGGCATCATCTTGTAAGGAGGCGAAACCAGGGGCGGGGTCGGTGCGGATGACAGCAGGGGGCCCATCGAGCGGGCGAAGTTCCACACAGAGACGGATCAAGGTATCGCGAAGAGTATCTCTGCGCTCATCTGGAAGGAAACAAGTGGCGGTGTAGGAAGTGACACATTCGCGGAGAAGTAAAATCAGTTGTTTCGAGCGCTTGATGACATCAGCGGCGAACGATGTACCCACGGCTGCGGGGGGATCGCCAGTGGTCTGAGGGACAACCGTGTGTGGAGCATTCCGCAGGGATGCACACTGATGGCAAGTGTCGGTGACACGTGTGATGGCAGAGTCCATGTCCAAGGCAAAAAAATGCCGGTTGACAACGGTCTTGAGTTGGTGGTGGGTGGGATGATCAAGTTGGAGATGGAGTGAAGTAAGCAGGCCATCAAGAACGCTACGGGGGATGATGATGCACTCGCGAGGTGACAGGAGAGCCTGTTCACGGCGGACAACCAACAGCCCATCTCTAGCTATGGTAGCAACACGGAGATAGCGTTTGACGTCTTTGATATTGGTCAGTTTCTTAGAAGGTCGGGTGCCCTGGAGAAGGTGAGCATGAGTGCGTCGCAAATCTGGGCACTCAGATTGTATGCTGACCCACGCTGGACGGGAAGTGAAGGGTAACTTCTGCTTCCCTGTGAGCACGTCTGTAGGGGACACTCTGTGAACAACAGAATCCTCTGTCTGACGAATGAAGAGGCATACCTGACAAGAGGAATCAGTGCACTCTGGGGCATTCCTGCTAGCAAAATCTGACGGAACATTGGCGGATCCAGCCAGATGGAGCACGGCACATTGGAACCGGCTAACTGTGGACAGGAAGGTTGACACACGTGGGCTGGCAGAGAACTCACCACGACAGAGTTTTTCAAAAGCCTGTACACAGGGCTTGCTATCTGTGAGAATGCATGGCCGGTGCTTGGACTGCACAATGTACGGGCTGAAATACTTGCAGGATGCTGCAATAGAAAGGGCCTCTATCTCACATGGGAGCCAAGTAACCTGCCGATCACGAAGTTTGGAGCTAAAGAAACCAGCTACCTGTGGCTTTCCTTGTCGTGTTATGTACAATGTGGCACCAATACCATGATCTTTGACAGCACCATCAGTAACAATCCAAAGCTGGTCGGATGGTCGGGGAAGGGTAATGGCACGGGGGGAGGCTAAGGCTTCCTGAGCGGTCTTGAAAAATGAACGCAGGTCATCGGACCAATCAATGCGATCACTCGACTGACCACCAGCAATTGCGGCGTCCAGTGGTGTGAGGAAGATAGCGCAATGTGGGAGAACACGGGCGAGCATCTTATATGCCCCAATGAAGGAACGCATTCCTTTCACAGTAGTAGGAGGGGGGCATGAGGCAAGCGCCGCAATGCGATGAGGGCTCGCTTGTAGGGTCCCTTGGGACCAGATCCAGCCCAGGACCGTGGTAGACTTTGGGCAAATCACAGTCTTACGGGCTGAAAGATGAAGGCCTGACTTTCGGAGGGCATGCAGGACACGTGACCAATTCTGGAGGAGCTCCTCGGGGGTATCACCACCAATGAACAAGTCGTCTGCAAGTTTCACAACAATACCTTCCACAAGTAGATCCCCAAGCACGCGACACATCAGCTCTTCAAGAGCAGTTTCTGAGCCTGGCATGCCCATGGCACAGCGTGTATACACACGGACTCCACGATAGGGGGTTGCAACACCACAATACTTCATCGAGGCCTTGGACAGGGGAATTTGATAAAAAGCATTGGTGAGATCTGTGGCAATGAGATGTTTCCATTGACCAATTTTTCTGAGGGTGGAATCCACATCAGGCATAAGGGAGGGCTGAGGCTTGGCATAACGGCCTACATCGGCAAAAGCTGTAACAAGGCGGAAGCCGCCGTTGGCCTTCTTCACAAGGAAGGATGGATTCAGGTACTCAACAGAGATGCCCACATCTTCTGGGCGAGCAAAGACACCCTGTTGTTCTAGTTCATCGAATTTCTCTTGGAGATCAACCAAAGAGTTACGGGAGTAAAGTGGCAAGCGACCCTTGCGTTGGGGAGGCTGAACCGGGCCCATGTTGACAACGGCCTCAAACGGGCCAACAGCACCATTATACCCAGTGAAGGCAGGGTCAAAAACATCATCGAACTCCGCATGGAGAGACTGAAAGTCATGTTTCGTACCAATGGGGATAATGCAATCAGGATCGAGCAATATTGGGTCAGAAAAACGATGCTCAGTATCACGTGAGACACCACTGGGCACGGGCCTATCGGGTACACGGGGGAGGTCATCAGACTGAGGCTCTGAAGGAACGTAGACCGGACGGACCTGGCAGAAATGTTCATGTTTACGGATCAGGCGGGGTTGAGGCGTAAGATTAGGGATACGCACTTTGCCTGCTACACTGGAGACCATGCACGGTTCAGGCCAAGATGGATCAGTTGGGGGAACACCTTTCTGAGGGACAATCCTGGGCTCAAGGGCAAGTGTGTCATGAGACAGTAGCTCATCAGGAACTGACAGCTCGACGAATTCACCAGGCAAAAGCACAGTAGACTGAGATGGGGCACGAAGGACATGAGCACGGCGAACTGCATGTGTCGCATTGTCCGAAGGCCTGCGAGAACCATATGAAATGATCATGTCATCACCCACACACACCTGGCGTTTAGCAGGACGAACCGACACATCATTGTGCTCCATGAATGGGGTACCTGCGAGTACTTCTACATCAAGATTATCAATGACCAAACCCTCAAACACGAATGACTTGCCGTCACGAGTGAAGGACAGAGTGGTCTCCCCAACAACATCAAGGGGGGATGACCCATCGGCTTGATGAGCAGACTGCGAGCTGGGTTTTATGACACCCTGGAGGGACTGGACAGTAGAAGCTCTGATCATGTTACCAGTAGCACCACTGTCGACAGTGATGCGAACGACCTGGTGCCCGCAAAACGCATCAAAATATGGAGACTGACGGACCTGGACTCTGAGGGCCGATGAAGAGTCGCTGGTAGCCGTATCATCCTTCAGAGGGACAGGCTCAGACAGGTGGACCTGTTCAACTTGGCACAAATCATCAATCTCATCATCAGACTCTAAAATATGTGCAACCTGGCGGGCCTTAGCAATGAATCGCCTGTCTGCTTCGGGTAAGTACGTACACTCACTTAAATAATGAGTGTCTGGCCGGCGCGCTTCACGACAGAGAGGACAGTATTTACTGTTGCGCTGGGGGGTGCGAGTCTGCAGATTGCGGCGACTGCGGGGCATTGGAGCACGCTGGGGGCGTAGGCCTACAGGGCGCGGGGAAGGGGAGGTCAGGGTGCGCATAGCACGAGAACTCTCTGTGGTGTGGATTTCATCCAAAAGACTATCTAATGCCTGAGAGATTTCGGGTTTCAGTGAAGCTAGGGTACGAGAGCGCAATTCTGTCCCGTAGCGCTGCTTGACCAGGCGAGGAAGATCTGAATGAATGAGTTGGAGCCAAGTGAGGACGATAAGGTTTTCCAACGTGGGAGTAAGCTCCTCATCTTCGCTAACACGCTTACCACGGTGAGTTATGCCACCTGCGGATGTGAGCAGGTTGTCTTCGATAAAGGCCACCACCCTTTGGTAGAGGTCCTCAGGACGCTCATCCGGCTCTAGTTTGATGTCACTGAAATCAAGAAAGTGAGCGCCGGTACTTTGAAACCCATAATGAAGCCTGATCTTCCCCCAAATATCGTTGAGGGAGGTGGAAGTCTTGACTATGGAATTGCGTGAGATAATGGGACAATAATTAGCAATCTGTCCGAGCATAAGCTCAAGCATACTGGCTTTCTGGTGTGCTGATTTTCGAGACCCAGTCGGGACGCTTTCTGGGTCATCAACAAAGCCACGGAGTGGGCAAGATTTAGATTTTTGAGCCCATGAGCAATCATCATCTAGGAACGGCGCAAAATTTGAGTCTAGGGTGAGAGTGTACACTAAGTTTTGTCGCCAATTTTCGAATGAATTGACTGTTTCACGTTTGGTGAGACACCATTGCTTGGGTGCTCTTGGAGCTGAGGCCATCACTAAAGCCTATAGGTGGGACCGTAATGTAAGAGAAAAACAAGGAACTTACACCAACTCTGGATCGTTGGCCGATTTGGAGCTCAGCAAGCTTAACGTCTGCTTGTGCAGGTGAAAACAAATCCTCAGGAGTAGGTAACGTTTCCAGAGCTGCCACCACGTAAATGAGAAGCAGACACAAATCGAGTTTCCGAGTAAACAGTCACCTTGAAGGCATTTAATGGAACCCAGCTTCAGACCAGATACCCAGCAGTGTGTAGCAGACAGTAACGCTACAGTCACCGAGAGGTGGCGCTATATAACAAGCTTGACTTGTAACATTGATAATCATTAACAACACTGGCGCATGGCCATCCCCTCCTAACACATGAGCTGAGGAGCCGGTCCATGGAATGGGACTTTAAAATAACCCCGCTTGCTGTTATCACAGATCAACTTAGCAGCACCCGTGGAAATTCGAGGATAGTCTTCTTTGCCCAAAGATTCTTCCCGTCGAAGCACGGGGGGGGGGGGTGCCATTGACATTTTGCCCTGCATACCTCCCCTCCCCCATGCCATTTACCCTCAGTCTCGACGCCCGTTGGAAAAAAAAAATACATGAGCCCTTTCTGGCCCCAACGCACGTACACATCTTTTCTCTTCATGAAAAAGCTAAAAAAAAAAAAAAAATGGCGTAATGTCATGAATAATACTTATTTTTTTAACACATCATTAAAAAAAAAAATCCCACACAACGACAATATGTTTATATAATCCTCACCCGTTTATCTGCTTCAGACTGCACATTATCATTATTGTTATTATTATGAATACTATTATTACATCATCATTTAATAAAATTATTTTGGGAGGGGAGATGATAGTCATCATAGCTTTATAAGTAAGCATCCGTGGGAATCCATGGGTCTCAGGGCATCGTATTTTTTCTTTAATATTTCTTTTCCCACGTTATGGGAGAAAGAAGAATATTTTTGTCGTCATTTGCTCCCTCTTTTTGATTTTTATCACCAAAACTTGGTTTGATGCACTATAGAATCACCCATTTGATATCCACTTGTAACTTCAAAAATTGGCGGTCAGCAAAGCGAGGGTTTCCCCCGCGTCCGCACGTCTTATGAATATTCATGTTTACAGCAGCCATGCAGTAAACGAATGAACAGCGGCGCGTGTACTCTGATATGGAAGGGTACGATCGGCACCCTTATAAAAAAAAACCATGGTTTTACAACCGTAACTATGGTATAACCATGGTTATGGACGGTTTTACAATGGATCGATGGTAGTCCATGATTTTTAATTCATATCCATGGTAAATGTGTGGCGAAAGTGTGGTAATACCATTGTTAAAATACCATAGTTATGATAACATGATAAAACTTTCATTTTACGACGGTTTTAAAACCATGGTGAAAAAATCATTGTTATACCACAGTTTTAAGAAATTAATAAAACAATGGTGAGAAAACCACGACAAAACCATCGTTCTACTTTGGTAAAAATAACATAATAATATAACAATGGTTGTAACCATGGTTTCACAATAGTATAAAAACAATGGTTAGGAAACCATGGTGTAACTCTCGTTCTACCAAGGTTGAAAACCATTGTTATCAAACCATGATTTCATCATGGTTTTATGATAGTGTAAAAAAGATAGTAATAAAACCATGATTGTAACCATGGTATTATGATAGCACAAAAACACTAGTTATAATACCATGGTTAAACTTTCGTTTTACAAAGGTTAAAAATGATGGGTATTAACCATGATATTAACCATGGTTTTATCATAGTTAAAAAATAATGGTTATATAACCATGGCTCTTACAGTGGTTTAATGAAAGTGTTTTAAAACCATGGTTAAAAAATTATCGTTATACCACAGTTTTAAGAAATTAAAAAAACAATGGCGAGAAAACCACAACAAGACTATCGTTCTACTTTGGTCAAAATAACATAATAATATAACAATGGTTGTAACCATGGTTTCACAATAGTATAAAAACAATGGTTAGGAAACCATGGTGTAACTCTCGTTCTACTAAGGTTGAAAACCATCGTTATTAAACCATGATTTCATCATGGTTTTATGATAGTGTAAAAAAGATAGTAATAAAACCATGATTTCAACCATGGTATTATGATAGCACAAAAGCACTAGTTATAATACCATGGTTAAACTTTCGTTTTACAAAGGTTAAAAATGATGGGTATTATAACCATGATATTAACCATGGTTTTATCATAGTTAAAAATGATGGTTATATAACCATGGCTCTAACAGTGGTTTAATGAAAGTGTTTTAAAACCATGGTTAAAAAATTATCGTTATACCACAGTTTTAAGAAATTAAAAAAAAAATGGTGAGAAAACCACAACAAGACTATCGTTCTACTTTGGTAAAAAATAACATAATAATATAACAATGGTTGTAACCATGGTTTCACAATAGTATAAAAACAATGGTTAGGAAACCATGGTGTAACTCTCGTTCTACTAAGGTTGAAAACCATCGTTATAAAACCATGATTTCATTATGGTTTTATGATAGTGTAAAAACAATAGTTATAAAACCATGATTTTAACCGTGGTTTTATGATAGCACAAAAACACTAGTTATAATACCATGGTTAAACTTCGTTTTACAAAGGTTGAAAACGATGGCTATTAACCATGATTATATTAACCATGGTTTTATCATGGTTAAAAAATGATGGTTAGGCTATATAACCATGACTTTAACAGTGGTTTAACAAAAGTGTGAAAACAACGGTTTTAAACAATCGTTCAAATTCCATTTCAGCAAGGAAAACGATGGTCATAGCTACACCAGGATTTGAACCATGGTTTTATCATAGTGTGATGTGCAAAGGATGGTTATGAAACATTGATTGGTTCTACGAACCGTGGTTTCATAATAGTGAAGAGGCGGTTAAAAAGCCATATGATTTTCACCATGGTTGTATGATAGCTCATAAGAACAGTGGTTATAAAACCGTGGTTTAACTTTTGTTTACCCACGGTTGAAAAAGTGGTTATTTTTTAACAATCAATGGTTTCAACCGTGGTTTCATGCTGATCAGATATAGAGTGCGGAAAAACCATATTCTAGAATTTCTAACCATGGAACCTTGTATGATAGCATAAGAACAGTGGTTATTAAACCATGGTTAACTTTTTGTTTTACCAAAGTTTAAACCACGTGCACTAGCCATGATAATTGAATGATGTCGATCACAAAAATCAATATGAAAACTCATAATTTGATGGCCGCAATGCCAATGCAAGTCATGACGGACATTCATCTAACGCAACCACCAGCACCCGTTTGGCTTCAACAGGATTATGTAAACAAACAGTAGTCTTACCATTGCAAACAAAAAGCTGCTTCACTTGCTTGATTTACAGCATTCCTAAAATGCAACATCTATTCACTACGGAATAAAGCACATAAAAAACCTTAAGTGAGATTACATACTCGTGAAAAAATAAAAAAAGGTAGTAACCCATTGCCGCCCGTTCGATCCCCGTAGCTTTGACATGTACACACAACAATAGAAAACTATATGAATGCAATCGGCGTGTAGTAATTGTGTACGATGAATGGGAGATCCGGGTTGTTGATATGAGGCTCGTTCGTACCAAAGATTACAACAAAAATATATTTCAAAATATATGGAGCATAAAAAATATTGACACATTAAAAAAAATTTAATTCGCAATAACAAAAAGTTTTAAACATATATTTTTTAATTCAAAACCAAAAAATTAATGATTACAAGTTTTCTTGATAATAATGTAACGTAAGAGGTCATGTGCGTGTTGTTGTTGTCGCTGATTGAACCTTACGTGTATGTACTGCTGAACCGTTAGTCCGCGACCGCGCTCAAAAACCACTTCATCATTTCAAACGCTCTTTCGTGATGACCTCTGACCGGAGTCAAACATCTCGACGTAAAAAGTGAACCATCTGATATTTTCAGAAATGGCTAGCAAACGGCCCCTAAGAAAAAGAGGAACTGCTCCTTTGGGATTCTTCGAGGAAGGTTGGTCAACGTAACTTTTAATACATTATTAGTAGACCTAATCTTAGCTAAAATAATTACCACTGATACCAGCGAGATTTGCATTGAATTGTCCCGACCGACCCGGTGCCGGCAGCGGCCCTGCCCCTGCTGTGCAAATTTCGCATGATCGTATCAAGTGGGGATAACCAGTCCAGTAGACTGTTCTGTATCTGAAAGTGTGACTGAGTCAGTGAGTGTGAGAGTATGACATGAGAGCTCAAGAGTTTGGAATGAGTTGTTCTAACTCAGCTACTGTATATGTACTGAACTGTTAGTGTTACTGTGTCACGTAAATTCTACAAGTTATCTACGGTAACTAGATTCTATACACAACCCAGTCGCTGTAGACAGTGTAGATCTAGTATGGTTGGGGCACCACGTATCGGCAGGGCACCTTCCCATCGGCACCCTGCGTATCATGGCTGTTTGCGTATAGGACCCTAGAACGAAAAGGTACGCACGGGATTGAGTGTCATGAGCTATAAAAACAATAAAAACGAAGAAACGAAAATCAAACTCAAACAAACCAAGCTAAAAATTACACATCCGCTCAGTAACGACGCATGGCTGTGAAATTCACGTGTATTAACGTGTTACCTATGGGCGTGGCCTGTGAAATTCACGTGTATTACCTATGCTGTGAAATTCACGTGTATACCTATGGAGGTTAGGGGGTGCCGATCGCAAGGTTCCCTTTTTAGCTGCGCGAAGAAAACGAAACGCACGCGCTAAAATTGCGCTATTTTAAAACGGAGATTCATAATCAACGAGACGGTCACGACATTCAAAACTGCAGTATTTATGGCATATTTGAGGTAAGAATTAGGCGGATTTGTGTTATATTTTTAGAATAAACAAGCTACAGATCTTTAGGGTGACGATACGTGGTACCCCCAACCCTACTAGTAGCGACAGGCTATAATTTATTCGCACAGCGTACTCTAACAGCGTCTGGTCGGGCTAACAAGACGGTAGTAGGTAGTTCTAAAAGTTAGGCGTAATCCCTAACAATGTTAGTAGGCATAGGCCTACCTCATATTGGGTGGTGATATCAGGTTCGGTGCAAGCTACATCAACAACACTATTTTCTGCTAACTCTGTTAGGACTTCTAGTGGTAACTGCTCCAGTGAATCAAGATAATCAGTAGAAGCTACGCTAAGACACAAGGGCTTACTCCTGCGAACTAGTACGCTCATGGGCGAAATACTGACGCCATTCCGCCATTGAAAGCAACAGACCGATAGATTGATTAGAGGGCGTACTGTATATTACGCGATCATGATATCAGTGCCGTATCACTGGGTCCTCGTATTTCTGTCTCCCTTTCATTTTTCCCCTTTTTAGGGGGCATACTTAACAGGGGAAGATATGTACCGATGTATGTACTTAGAATCTTGTTTTGTCGTAAAGAAATATCATTCCTGTCTAACCGTGAAATGTATTTGAAAAAAATGTCATTTACTTTCCAATCGCAATCTGCAGGCCCACAAAGTTTGAGCTGAAGTAGGTAGACCAAACTATGTTTCGGGAGGGAGAGAGAAATGAGATAGGTGGCGTTTGTCAGCTCAAATACAAACTTGCTGAGGGACTACTGATAAAAAAGTAATTACATTACTTCAATTTTTTTTTTTTTTTTACATATCGACAGAAAATATACTTTTTGTGATATTTTGAGGTCTGAAATGCAATTCTACCGCTGTGTGCTTCCTTTTAAAATGAAGAAAATGAAAGGAAGGTAGGGTTTGCTCCATAGGCTCACGTGTTTAAGAAGCTTGCGGTATTATTACTAAATTGGCTGCCATTGGGCTCCATGTTGGGCTCCCGCTCCATGCCGTACTACACCCGTTTGCGTGCGAAGTCGCGAGAGTACGCCCTCTTAGCTTCTATACTCTTTGATTGTGTCTCAGCACTAACTTAAGCACTGGCAGCCACTGGCACTGGCGATAAAACTGAAGTGAACTTGAAGTCCGTAGGTGCTGGTAGGATGACCTCAAAAATATGTCATAAATTTCTGGTTGCTAGTGCTGGGCAAACTTGTGAAAGATTCGTCTGTCCGAAGGAGGAGTCTTTAATTTTTTTTTTTTTTGACGTTACTTATGGCTCTCTACCTCCGGACTATGTCTATAGGAGGGGATCCGCAAAGCCAGATGCAGTCTCTGCTCTGTGGAACATATCCCCGTCGACGAGATACAGACCAATCTTTCGGTCAAGTGCTGGGCTTGGTGTTGAAATCAAAGAATGTCGTCTGCTGAACCTAGCTCCGCCATTTCGTAGTGTAAGAGTTAGGCCTGTAGCATACATTTTATGCTAATGCAATGGTCACCCACGCCACGAAACGTAGGCCCTACACGAGCATGTGGCTTCATAAATCTGAGCCTGGAAGCATAAAATTAAATATTAAGTTGTGTTTTGAAGAATGGTTGAAATTTGGGGCATTTTAGTCTGTCTTCCTCACTTTGTGTCTAAAAACTAAGCAGTCCTGCATCTTTTAATATTCGAGTGTAATCATGCGCCATCACTTTTCGTCGTGCGATTCTCACGGACCTTGCGATGCTGCGATTCCAACATCTATTGCTGGGGATCAATAACTTTGATAAGTATCGCTTAGTTAATCCGACCGTCGGTGTTGGAGCTCAATTTAAGTCAGTCATTTGGGAGCTAGCACTAGCACTGATCTTGAAATCCCCCAATGGCAAAGGATGCTGTATTTTGTAATTTGTATGTTATACCAGTATATCATTCACCTAACGGATTGTTGTGTGATTTTTCTGGCAAACCTTATTTTTCTTCTCTCAATCATTAATAGGTGTATTATTGTTATGTCGTGTGGTTTTTTTTTTCCTCATCAGAATCAAAGATTGACTGTGCAAGTGGCTGATGTGAGATGGTGTTTCCATAGAAGACTTGCAGTCCATAGAAGACTTGAGGTCCATCCATGACCATTGATCGTGCTGTCCACTAGCTTGCTCCTTTCATGGGTACAAGTACATGATACACGTGCAGCGCTGATTTACATCAATATGTGTACATGGCATCCTCCTGGCTGAATTCTGGTGCAAAGAAGTGGATCATCTGATGTCATGTTTTTTCCCGTTTGACCATGTCATCAAGGAGAAGGTATTCCTTTTTCTTTGTTTCTTTATTTCAACCCAGTATGGTTCATTAGGAATTTGAGCATATCACTGTAACATACCCAAATTCTTGTGCAACATCCTCAAAAACCAGCAGCATGCTATGCGACATTGTAGAATATTTGGGAGTCTTTTATTCCAGCAGTCATTTGGGAGCTAGCACAAGCACCAAACTTTAAATCATCCAATGCTGTATTTTGTATGTTACATCATTTTCCTGTGTGATTTTTCTGCCTAACCTTATTTCACTTCTGTCAATCATCACTATTATCGTTATGTTGTGTTATCTTTTTTTTTCCTCATCAGAATCAATGATTGATTGTGCCAGTGGCTGACACGAGAAGGTTTCTCCATAGAAGACTTGAAGTCCACCCATGACCATCGATCAGGCTGTCCCCTAGCTAGCTCCTTTCATGGGTACAAGTACATGCAGTGCTGATACGTGTATGGCATCCTCCTGGCTGAATTCTGGTGCAGAGAAGTCCATCTACTGATGTCATACTTTCTCCCGCTTTTCCATGTCATCAAGGGTAAGATACTCCTCTTTCTTTCTTTCTTTGTTTCTTTTTTTCAACCCATTATTAGTGTAGTTCATGAGGAATTTGAGCATTACACTGCAGCATACCCAAATTCTTGTGCAACATCCTCAAATACCAGCAGCATGCTATGCAGCATCCTAAAATATTGGCAACCTGCTTAAAATAGAATGTGATCAATTTTTGAAAAACATCAAATTACTCTAGGCAATTTGTGCACAATACATGATATGGAATGTTGAACGTAATGGCTTCACCTGTATGTGGCACTTAGGGGTTAAAATGATTGTAAAAGTACACTGTATTTTAAACAGTATCTCTCCAGCACATTAGAGTGATGAAATGATGGCTAGGTGTACCACATCAATCTAATCCCATTCTTATGTTTTTTTGCAAGGTAACTATTCTGTGCAAGAATTTTGTGTGTTGAGTATTTGAAGTAGAGTTTAACACGTACTACATGTTATTATTATTTTAAAAAAATAATAGCGTAATGAATAAATTCTCAGTTCGTTGCAGGAGTGATCTTCCCCAAGAAAATTCTCACGGCTCACGGTTGCAAAAGAAGGACATCTCAAGGCTCCACAACGACAAAGGGCACACTAACCAAGCTATATCAAGACCTAGTTCCTGCGAAGCCTCATCCAGAAGTTGCACCAAAGCTTACTGCTGGATAGTCTTGGACAGTAGAAGTACAAGGACAGTTTTCAAAGCATGTGAAGTGTGCATGTATGCTCTCATGTCAGGACTGTTGGTTGTTAGATAATTTTTTTTTTTGGATGCTGTTTTGTTCTGTTGTCCAGTGCTCCTGGTGTCACTTAAGTCCAAATTTGCATTATCTATACAATTCAAAGCTACTAATGATCATGTACATCAAACATGCACTAATATATGTACACTGTATTTAATTATCCAACTAATTCTTTGCAGGTGATATTCTTATAGTTTTAAATCATGTGACTGGCAATAAGCCATACCCACGTACAGTCAAGATGCTGCTCATGAAGCAATAAAAAGCTACTTTTCAATCGTAACAGCAAAGTGAGCAAATGTGCATTCTTATGTCTTATTTGTTGACTGAGGTTCAGTAAGAGTACATTTTCTTCATTGATTTGTTTACATAAACCTAGTTTTGCAACTGGAAATAATGTGATATTTGTATGATACTTTGACTTCTCACACCCAGCTGCTGAAAAATAACTTTTGAATGTATAATCATAATTGACTGTTTCTACCCTTGTGTACTTTCTTATTCTAAAGGTGCCTAGACCCGGTAGTTGCTGCAGCGCTTTTGGATGAGAGTGCCGATCACCATTAGCATTGATACAAAGACTGCCGAAATTGAGCTGTCTTCAACGGTAAAGCGCGTAGGTGTTGCTAGGTAATGTTGCCTTCATTGTCTTCTCTGCGTGTCAGACAGTCCGTAGAATTTGAATGCCAGGGTGCATGCTTCTTTGTTTGACTTCAGAGAAAAAAATATTAAAGCTGTCATCATCAGCAGTGGATTGGACTTCTTCGGACTCATGGAAATGGGTCAAAGCGTAAGCGCTAACGATAAAGAGGAGTCGATAGCATAGGTCTCTCAAGGAAGCTTGTGCCGTGCGCCGTGTACGCTAACGATAAAGAGGAGTCGATAGCATAGGTCTCTCAAGGAAGCTTGTGCCGTGCGCCGTGTACGCAAGCAAACCACCGGGTCTATGTGCCTTTAAATGCTAATGACAGTACAGTCAACTCCAGTCAGTCAGTTTTGACTGAAAAAGCGCATCAAATTGGGCAATGTTTGACTTCTGCATGTTCAGAGGAATACACATGACTAGGCCATAAAAATTGGGACTTATTGGTTTCCTCAATTTGGCCATAGTGTATTCGATATACATGTATGTTTTGGGGAGAGCTTTGGCTGTGTGAAAGTCAATGCTGGTAAGAGCATCGACCTACATGTACTCGTTGCTACATATAGCTTCTTTTATTAAACAGTGAATCAATTAACACTTACAATCTGCACCCATCCACCAACACACACATGGAAGTCAGTTTTTAAATACAGCTGTACATATTTTTTAGACTATAGCTAGAAGGAAAATACATGTAATAGAGAATTGGTTTTCTCCTGTTTCAGAGTCCAGGTTCATATACATGTTTACAAATGTACTGTATCACAATACATATGTATAGGAATTGTAAGAATTATTATTCTGCTCCAGGTAATTTACTGAAAATATTTTTATTTCATCACTTTATGTGAAGACTCTACTGTGCTATTTATTGATCATTATTCATCAAATAGCAAAGCAATTGTGGAAAAATATATTTCTCCAACCAAATTTCCCCATGGTTTCTCAAAGTACTTGTGAAATACAACTGTAGTTAAAAATACATTTTTCTACGATATTGCACTGTGGTTAAATAGTGGGTTTACTTTGTACAATGGATCATGGTTGTATCGTTATTTGGGTTGTAATTCTGTGGTTTGGCAGCTGTAAAACCATGTTTTCATCTTTTCCTAACCAAACTTTCACCTTTACCTAACCATGGTTTTACACTTCCTTAACCATGGTTTCACTTCTTCGTAACCATGGTTTGGGCACGGTAGAAACACAAGTTAGTGACCATGGTAAAACCACAGTAATGTCATGGTAAGTGCGTTCCAATTTACCACCTTTAAACCATGGTTACCATGGTTAACTTATGCTAAACCTATGGTTTAACCATGGCTACCATGGTTTAACCATAGTGCACCATTGTTTAACTATGGTTAAACTATGGTTAAACACTAGTGCACCATGGTTTGACCATAATTAAACCATATTGCCCTATGGTTAAACCATGAGTTTATCATGGTTTCATCTTTTCCTAACCGTAGTTTCACCATTTCCTAACCGTGGTTTCACCATTTCCTAACCATGGTTTTACACTTCCTTTACCATGGTTTCACTTTTTCTTAACCATGGTTTTGGCTTGGTAGAAACACAGTAGTGACCATGGTAATACCACAGTAATGTCATGGTAAGTGCGTTCCAATTTACCACCTTTAAACCATGGTTACCATGGTTAACTTATGCTAAACCTATAGTTTAACCATGGCTACCATGGTTTAACCATAGTGTACCATTGTTTAACTATGGTTAAACTATGGTTAAACACTAGTGCACCATGGTTTGACCATAATTAAACCATATTGCACTATGGTTAAACCATAAGTTTGCCATGGTTTCATCTTTTCCTAACCATAGTTTCACCATTTCCTAACCATGGTTTCACACTTCCGTAACCATGGTTTTACTTTTTCTTAACCATGGTTTTGGTACTGTAGAACCACAGTAGTGACCATGGTAATACCACAGTAATGTCATGGTAAGTGCGTTCCAATTTACCACCTTTAAACCATGGTTACCATGGTTAACCCATGCTAAACCTATGGTTTAACCGTAGATACCATGGTTTAACCATAGTGCACTATTGTTTAACTATTGTTAAACTATGGTTAAACATTAGTGCACCATGGTTTGACCATAATCAAACCATATTGCACTATGGTTAAACCATGGATGGATCCAATGTAAAACCATGGTTATGCCTCATAGTCAAACCATGGTATTTTTTTACAAGGGCAAGGACAAAATTTAAGTGGATAATTATTTAGCCGTCCTGAACAGTCTGAGTACAATGATACCGACTTGAGAGTAAACTAAATGACGTACCTGGGCTGCATAGTATCCTGCAGTTGTGTAAAATACAATAAAATAACAGCATTCGTTGTTTTCATTTGGGCACGCCAATGGCGAACGTCGCTGTACGTATATGCCCTTGTACTAACAATGACCGCGCCGTGTATTATACCATGATGAGTGTCCATATCACGCGCATGCAGATAGTGTTTCGTGTAACCATCGTCAATACATACACAGGCCACACACTGGCATACCGTACCCGAGAGTACATTGTGTGCGTGCGTGCGTGTCCGCCGGAATATGACAGAGATTTCGCTGCACGCCATCATCTTTTTGACTTTAGTATCCCCACTGTCTCTGCAAGCTAAAAGATGGACGATCGAGAAAGGCAGGAGTCCAGCGCAGGATCGGTGAATATTAAAACGGTCGGCTCTGACGTCACGCACAAAAAATGCATTATACATCTATCTAATTAATTTCTCTTTGTCGTCCTCGACGTCGACACGGAGGCGGAGCGAGGACGAAACCCGGTCCAAGGCACGTAGGAGACCATCCCGATGCCGACGGCACCGGTCTCGGGGGCCCGGAGCCGACGGCTCGGGAGGAGATAGACAAACCAGCAACGCCGGAATAAAACAGGAAATACATAAGGCCCCGACAACAACAGCAACTTCGCCTTTTACTGTATAAGACTAGCAGCACCCGTGGAAATCCACGGGTCTGAGGGCCTCATATTTTTTTTTAATTTATTCATATTATTCGCCGCGTTTTTAGTAGTCAAAAAGAAAGAACTTTACTATTTTCTACTTTCTTCTTTTGTACCCTCTCCTATATATACCCATGGCCATCCCCTCCTAACACCTGAGCTGAGGAGCCGGTCCATGGAATGGGACTTTAAAATAACCCCGCTTGCTGTTATCACAGATCAACTTAGCAGCACCCGTGGAAATTCGAGGATTGTCTTCTTTGCCCAAAGATTCTTCCCGTCGAAGCACGGGGGGGGGGGGGTGCCATTGACATTTTGCCCTGCATATCTCCCCCTTCCCCATGCCATTCGCCCTCAGTCTCGACGCCCGTTGAAAAAAAAAAAAAACAATACATGAGCCCTATCTGTCCCCAACGCACACACATCTTTTCTCTGCATGAAAAAGCTGAAAAGTGGCGTATGTCATGAATAATATTCATTTTACCACGTACGTCATTAAAAAAAAAAAAATACAACCCACACAACGACAATATGTTTACATATCCTCGCCCGTTACTGCTTTAGACTGTACATTATCATTATCATCATTATTTTATGAATACTATTATTGTATCATCATTTAATAAATATTATTTTGGGAGGGGAGATGATATAGTCATTATAGGTTTAATAAGTAGGCATCCGTGGGTATTCATTCATATTATTTTTCGCCGCGTTTTTAGTAGTCAGAAAGAAAGAACTTTATTATTTTCTCCTTCCTTCTTTTGCACCCTCTTTTACCCATGGCCATCCCCTCCTATCACATGAGCTGAGGAGCCGGTCCATGGAATGGGACTTTAAAATAACCCCGCTTGCTGTTATCACAGATCAACTTAGCAGCACCCGTGGAAATTCGAGGGTTGTCTTCTTTGCCCAAAGATTCTTCCCGTCGAAGCACGGGGGAAGGGGGTGCCATTGACATTTTGCCCTGCATACCTCCCCTCCCCCATGCCATTTACCCTCAGTCTCGACGCCCGTTGGAAAAAAAAAAAATACATGAGCCCTTTCTGGCCCCAACGGACGTACACATCTTTTCTCTTCATGAAAAAGCTAAAAAAAAAAAAATGGCGTAATGTCATGAATAATACTTATTTTTTTAACACATCATTAAAAAAAAAAAATCCCACACAACGACAATATGTTTATATAATCCTCACCCGTTTATCTGCTTCAGACTGCACATTATCATTATTGTTATTATTATGAATACTATTATTACATCATCATTTAATAAAATTATTTTGGGAGGGGAGATGATGGTCATTATAGCTTTATAAGTAGGCATCCGTGGGAATCCATGGGTCTCAGGGCATCGTATTTTTTCTTTAATATTTCTTTTCCCACGTTATGGGAGAAAGAAGAATATTTTTGTCGTCATTTGCTCCCTCTTTTTTATTTTTATCACCAAAACTTGGTTTGATGCACTATAGAATCACCCATTTGATATCCACTTGTAACTTCAAAAATTGGCGGTCAGCAAAGCGAGGGTTTCCTCCGCGTCCGCACGTCTTATGAATATTCATGTTTACAGCAGCCATGCAGTAAACGAATGAACAGCGGCGCGTGTACTCTGATATGGAAGGGTACGATTAGCAAGGACAAAATTTAAGTGGCTGTCTCTTATTAGTAGAGCAGATAAGCCGAAGAATTGTGCAAAATTTGACTAAAGCATGAAACTTTCACCATTGTTAGTACATGCTATAAGATTAATTTTAAGATCGGGAGGTAAGTCTGAATTGACCTCTGATGACCTCTAGAGGTCAATGACCTCAAAATCTAAGAAAATTGATATTTTGCGTCATTGGTTAATGATAAACATAGTAATGATGTACTAAAACTTAATTTTTGTCACAGTGAAATTGTCTTTATGTTCCACAGAGCCCCGACAGGTTTCTACCTTTGACCTCTGATGACCTCCAGAGGTCAATGACCTCAAAATGTCAGAAAATTGATATTTTAATGCGTCACTCATAACTGAAACACGATAATTATGTACTAAAAACTAATTTTTGTAAGAGGAATTGCCTTAATGTTCCACTGAGCCTTTCGAGTCAGATTTCTACCTTTGACCTCTGATGACCTCAGATGACCTATGGTGAGGCCAATGACCTAAAAATGTCAGAACATTGATATTTGGTGCAATTGGTTGATGACAAACATGATTTAGATATTATATTCATTTGTATTACAATTGAATTGTTTTCCTATTCCACAGGGCAAGAGAAATTACTCACGTGTCTCTACCTTTGACCTCTAAGGTGACAGGTCAATGACCTCAAAATATCAGAATATTGATATTCTATGTATAGTCAATGGTCAACTTTGTAATACCCGATGTACAATCATTTATGCTATAATAGAAGAATCTTGTCATTCCATGGAACATTGGTCATTAGCCTGTGCATTATATCCAACTTTGACCTCTCAGGACAATGAGAGGTCACTGAGGTCACATGTGTAGGCTTACCTGTATTGATGTTTGGCTTCATTGGTGTAATCGTAAATGCTTAATCATGTACAAATCACGCATTGACGTTTTGATCAAAGTATGTATGCATATTCCACAGAGCATTGGTTTATAGTAACAGGTCTCTGAAATGTGAGAGGTCAATCACTTCAGAAATAAAGCTTAAGTTTCTTGAGTGATGGCAGTGACCTCAAATATAACTGTTATGTTTGGGTTAGTTATGTAGACTAGCAAATATAGGCAAATATGGCCATTATCTCGACACTCGAGGAAAGCAAGGCCCACGAGACTGATATACAGAGTGTTTAATCTATTCAGTGTAAGTCTCATAGATCTTTTCCCCCATTTGTCGGACTCATTATGGGACTGGTTTGCCTAAGTGTCAAGCTCATGGGCAATATTTGCATAGTTTCCAGCTGGTGGGCTTGTATTGGCCAGTGTAAAGCTGGTGGGCTGTTACAGTATGACTGCGATGAATGACTCATGGTCATGCGACATCATGAACCATCTTGAAAACTTCGACATACTGTGAGGCCCAACATGCATTCCACGTGAAGCAATCCTGTGTATTGCAACTAGCTATTGCCATCCGAGACCTACCCAGGGAATAGATAAGCATTCATGGCAAACCATGGAGAAAGCGGATTGTGCAAAATATTTTGGAGTTCCAATAGGAGGCTCAGCTGGAATCAAATCGCCACAGCAGCTTAAAAAGGTTATACTTCAACCAAAGACTCTCTCCAGACGAAGATACGAGTATCATAAAGTTCACGTGTTTTGCTACTCCATCCCGCTCAGGACTGTCCTGGAATATGCATGCATCATCTGGGATCCATTCACCCAGATGAAACAACATGAAGTTTGGAATGATCCAGAGAAGATATGCACTCTTTAGCTGCAATGACCATCATATGCAAAACAAGCAGTGTTACAGCCACACTTGAAAAACAAAACAAAGCAAAACAAAATAAAACTATAATGGCAATCCCTGTAAGAAAGTACATCACAGGCAAATTCAGCGATGATGTTCTGCATCAATAACCCCACAATATCCACTCCACAGGAAGTTGTGGCTCTATTGCTGCATTCTTCAAAAAGGGCCAATGACCAAAAATGTCAGGCATCACTTGCAAGAACACAAAGTAGGCCTACTCCCAAAAAGGTGGCCGCTACTCTAGGCCACTGTCTCTTGTATCTCTTTGAAACACTTCAGGAGAGAGATACTCAATATTCAGCTCTGTTATTAAAGATACATATGTCTCTCTTTTTGTTTTTGCATTTGTTTCTTGTTTTTTGCTTCATATAGCTCTTTGGATACCTTCTTTAACCAATTAAGAAAAGGCTCCATGGCAGATTACAAGATTACACAGTATAATGAAGAAGAAGAAGAAGAAGAAAGAGAATAGGAAACGAGATCTCCTGTCAATGATGCAGAGCCAATACCAATCAGTTCCATGGCAGATCTTAGTCGGCACTGCAAAGGTTTGGATGTCTCTCTCTGTTGACAAAGGATATTCTAAAGCTCCAAGTAAGTCCATGGGGTGGTTTACATTTTCTGAGCATAGAGGGTTGGGTTGGGTATATGAGGATATGATGCTTTGTTATAACAATTAGGTCTGAGATATCTGTTTTTTATGTTTGTTTTGACCATCCCGCATGGATCTCCAACGAAATGGACTGATAATGTGTTAGACCCAGCCGCCACCGTGTTTTTTCAATAGATTTTGATATTACAGTGTAGTTGAGAAAAAAGTAACCGCTCATTGTCCTAGATGGAAGTCAAAATTGAACTGTGTGTGGAATACTCTGCATACAATTTTGGACACACACACATACACACACACACACACACACACACACACACAATGCATACTTTTTATATAATTATTATTTCATAAGCAGCTGGCCTTACAAACAAATGAGACCAGACATCAATATTCTTACATTTTGATGCATATCTTTCAATATCCTCCAGAGGTCAGAGGATCATCGCTAATGTTCATGTGAAATGAGTACACGCCTTTTGAATTGCTCACTTTTATTGCCATAGAAATACACAATATGTGCATCATGTCAATCATTCAATATTGTATCAGTTTCATTTTCAGTCTTGGATTATTTTTTCTATGTACAAATAAAATCGTGGCAAAGTGAACAACTTTCACAACAAAATATAAACGAGGATACTAAAAAAGAAATAGATGTAATAACGTGCAAGGCAAATACCAGGCCTACATCATCTTAAGGTATACAGGTGAAGGAAATCACCTTATCGATAAACAATTTACTTGACTGGGATAGCGACGGCTGAACAATATTGTTTCTTAAAACTCTCTCTTCTTTTCCACAAGTGGAATAAAACACATGCACATACCGGGGCATCAGTTTGGAGGAGGGGTGGGGTGGTGGCAGGGATAGTTGACCCCCACCCCATTAAATTCTGAGATGTGGACTATGCTTTGTTGTTGTTAGTTTTTGTTGTTGTTTTTTGCTTTTTGCTTTTTAGACAGAAAACTGCCCAAGTTTTTCACTTTAAGTGTGCATCGGATTGTTAAAATTTAATTCTGAAATGCAAAATCTCCCTTCTGTGAGAGGGGATATCTCCTTTCAATAGACTCCCTCCCCCTGCTTGGTTCCTTCCACAGATATAACATACTTTGGGGAATGATAATTTCCCTTATTCTATGAAAATGTTTTTAAGAGATATTTTTATTTGAATTCCAAAGATGAAAAGGCTTTCCTATATATGCACGATTGTTCATTTTGGAGGGCAAGAGGCATTTGCCCCGCCTCCCGAGAAAATATGGGAGGGGGAATGGTGGGGACATAGAACTTTGCCTCCAAGTATTTCCTGAGATGGAGATTTTTTTTTCTTCACTTTTTGGACAGAAAATGAATTGTCACTGAACATTTCAGCTATAGTATGCACCAGATTAAAAGGCAGAATCTCCTTTGCATACCCCCTCCCCCACACTATCTTTCGTTATGTCCCCTTCCATATACGCTCAGTGCTTTTGTCCCATTTTTGTTCTATATCATCACAAAGTATGTACTAGATCTTTAATTTCAGTTCCGCCATATATTAAAGAAAATCCCTCTTGTTGGAGGGGGTAGTGTATCTTTCAATTAACAATCCCTCCTCGGTTTCTACCCTTAGATTTGGAACACTCCTTTTACTGATAATTTCCCAAATATTCATAAATGTCATAAATGTGTATACTAGATTTTGTTTTTTTACATTTTTATTCTTACTGCAAAGGCTCCCTCGCATGGGAAGGATTGGGGGACAGCCCCTTTTTAATACCCTGCTCTCGCTGTATCAAGCTCTCCTCCATACATTGATTATGGCTACACATTTGGGTATGGACTTTTTTTTCAAAATGGTAGTTCAACCAAGAGTGGCACGAGATCATTGAATTGCAAACAAAAGAATGCAAAAGCTCCATAATGTGGGAGGGGGATACCTCCACCCACATCCTTCTGTCGATTGGTCTCCCTCCATAGATGGCTGACTTACTACACCTTTTTGATACAAATTTCGAGGTATTCCTTCAAAAGTGCCTGTGTGCCAGGTCGTTGAATCTCATTTCTCAAAATACAAGAGCTCTCTCGAATGGGAGTGGAATACCCTACCCTCGCCAACGCTGCGCTTGCTGGGTTCCCATCCATATAGACTTGGTACACCTTGGTGATCCATAATTTTCCAAATATTCCCCAAAACGTATGCATCAGATTCTTAAAAAAAAAACCCAAACAAACTTCGTCTTTGGGAGGAGGGTAGGTGAGATGCGCCCACACCCCATCAACTTCCGAATAAGTGATGACGCACACATTAAACAAGAGCTACACTGAATCACCGATTTCAGGTATAAACCTGCAAAAATCCAATCCCCCACCCATATCCTCCCCCTCCCCCTCCGCTTCATTCCTTTGCACCATGAACTTATGCGTTTACATATTTTCCAAGTCCCCCCCCCCCCCCTCGTGAAAACAGATCAACATCCCTTGCTCTGTGCACATACCCGACTTAGATAATTACCTGAAAAGTTCTGCGGAATGAGTAGCCACTGTTTTGGTAACAGAAATGCATGGTTTGTAAGCCCTACATTATAAACAATTATTAACTATTAACTATCGCAATATCAATATTAACATCCTCACATTTCATTCAAGGTATTTGACCTTGTGTGATTTTCATTGGTGAACGGTAATGGCTGGTTAATAAGCAGGGCCTACGAGTGCTCTCTAGAACATCATCATGTTTACCATTGGTGATGCCAAACTATTCTGATACTTTGAGGTCATTGACCTCTCGAGATCTTCAGAGGTCAAAGGCAGAAACTCGTCTGTGTGCCTTGGAATATGAAGACGGTGTCATTGTACACAGATATGCTTTTTTGTACATCTTTACCATGTTTGACCTTTCATCAATGATGTCATACATCAATATTCTGATATTCTGAGGTCGTTGACCTCTCAAGGTCATCAGAGGTCAAAGGTAGAAACCTGTCTGCTCTTTAGAATATGAAGACAATTTCATTGTAAGACAGATATGCTTGTTTTGTATATCTTAACAATGGTTACCATTAACCAATGACATCACAGATCAATATATTTTGAGGTCATTGACCTCCAAAGGTCATCAGAGGTCAAAGGTTAAAATCTGTCAATGCTCTGTGAAATCAGAAAATGGTTTCCCTGAAGTATAGATACATGTTTAGTGAATCATAACCACATATATCATTCACAAATGTCTAAAAACATCGATATTTTGATATTTAAAGTTCATTGACCTCTGGAGGTCATCAGAGGTCAAAGGTAAAAACCTGTCAGTGCTCTGTTGAATCTGGAAATGATTTCTCTGTGGTATAAATGCATGTTTAGTGCAACATAACCACATATATCATTCGCAAATGTCTAAAAACATCGATTTTCTGATATCTAAAGTACATTGACCTCTGGAGGTCATCAGAGGTCAAATCAGACTTACCTCCCGATCTTAAAATAAATCTTATGGTATGTACTAACACTGGTGAAAGTTTCATGCTTTAGTCAAATTTTGCACAATTCACGTGATTTTGAGGGCTTATCTGCTCTACTATATGAAGTAAAGTGCATTTCTATCTGACATTGTAGATGGCAACACGGCTGTCTCTTATGAAGTAAAGTGCATTTCTATGTGTGTCATTGAGATGGCAACACGGCTGTCGCTTATAAAGTAAAGTGCATTTCTATACTAGTATGTGTCATTCAGATGGCAACACGGCTGTCTCTTATGGAATAAAGTGCATTTCTATGTGTGTCATTGAGATGGCAACACGGCTGTCTCTTATAAAGTTCATTTCTATCTGTCATTGAGATGGCAACACGCTGTCTCTTATAAAATAAAGTGCATTTCTATGTGTGTCATTGAGATGGCAACACGGCTGTCGCTTATAAAGTAAAGTGCATTTCTATACTAGTATGTGTCATTCAGATGGCAACACGGCCGTCTCTTATGAAGAACATTGACATTGTAGATGGCAACACGGCTGTCTCTTAAGTAATTTCTTGATGTGCTTGCAGCCTGTAAAACAAATGTTATTCCACGTTTTTATCTTAAATGCTGTTCATTCCAAATGGTATGTTTATATATTTCATTAATGGCTATGTTTCATACTAAGAGCTTGTATGCTTGTGGCTACATTCAGCAATGTCAAATAACTCTGATTTGAATGATAATTATGCTTGTGGCATGTGAAGCAGATATCTCCATGAAATTCAAAAGATCTTTAACTTGAATGTTTCTTTTATTAAAGTTAGTGGCTATGTTCCTTACAAATAGCTTGTGGCTACATCCAGCTATATGAAATCACTCTGATTGTGGCTTGTGAATCAAATCTAATCAGATCTTAAACGTGAATGCAAGTGTCATATATTTTCCACTGTTTATTCGATAAGGGAAAGACTTGCGATTATGTTTTCATTGTAACTTCTTTCCGCATGTGAACTTGAAACCATAGAGCATTATATACTTTGTCTAATGGCCAATGTTTATCTTAAATCAGTTTTGCTATGGTACTTAGTCTCAACAATTGTTATTATGAAATGCTTAAATGAATTTCACATGGTTGTAAAGTCTCAATGTTGCACTGCCTTAGACCGAATTTGACCTTTATTCACCGATGTTGACACTAGGTTGGTGCGGAACACCATAAGTCTTGAAAAGTCCTCCCTTCCAATTCTCAGAGGCAAGGAGTTGCGATTACTGGAAGCCTCATCCCGATTTTGGGACTGATTAGAGCTGGTTGTTCCCCAACCGGGTAAGAGGCAGGTTTTTACCGCTTTTACTTTTATTATTTCTTGATATTATTCTTTTGTCATCACTAACTTTTGTTTGTTTTCTTACTTTTAATTATTCAGCCAATTATGACACCAGGTTGGTGCGGGAAACTGTAAGTCTTAACAAGTCCTCTCTCCCTATTCTTCAAGGCCAGGTGTGGTGACAACATTTGGCCTATCCCCCCATTTGGGACTTCATGGAAGAGCATGATAACCCCCAACCTTCAGCTGTGTTATGCAGCTTTTTATCAATTCTTTTTTTATTATTTATTGTTACATGCTGATTCGTTTCAGTATTGTCTCTCTTAGACCGAAGGCTCTCTTGCCTTGCTCTGCTAAGCAAGCCAAGAATAGTTAAGGTTTCTCTGTGTTCCTTATTTTTGAGGCCAGGTGATTGCAGACAGCCTCGAATAGCAAGGAGCTGTGACAGTTGGTGTAGCAATTGTCGAAATGAAACAACTCTGCTGTGCAAGGCATGCATGGCAAGAATGGTATGGAGTTTCTCTGTCTTTCTTCCCTATATTGAGGTCAGGTGTATTGATAGCAGACAACCTCATATAGGCAAGGAGATACAACAGTTAATGTAGAATTGTTGTAATGAAACAAGTTTTTGGGGGCCACAGCAGGAGCGTTCTCGTCGCGGTCCCTGTCAGTTTCTAAATGAAACTGCGAATCCTGCTAAACTACAAATGGGTTGAATAATCTTGTATTTGAATGCATATGGAACATACATTGAATGCATTGGGATAGCACCATGACATAAAGATACTGGATGTGATAGATATTGCATTTTGTTAGCTCTTTTGACTAGATTGGGGAAAGTATTTTTTGACCAGCCTTTTCCTGGTTCAACATAGCTTACAGCTATTGAACAAGGAGATTGCATCAGCAAGTGTGTTCGATGGATCTCCCACTGCCCTGGGAGCATTGACAGCTTGAGCAATACATAACTACAGTTGAAATCACCACCAGAGACCAACAGGTCTATACTGGCAAATGCGAGTATATACTAGGCAATGCATATTGAACGCATGAGTTTTTGAATGTAATCGACTAAATCTGACCGTGCATTGTAAAACAAACAATAGCGGCACCTCTTGATTTTATGTGAGGACTCGGGTCTAATAAGTATTGAAAGGATGAGGCTACTGCTTTGAAAATTAGCATTAATCATGGGCAAAATGTGTTAAAAGAACATGCTCAATTGCACCTTAAATCTGATAATCCCTTTATTAAGTTGGTCTGGTGGTTTTACATCCTGTGTGTTGTCCCTTTCATGGCACAGCTAGCTCTGCGTGGTAAAGATTAAGTTCTTTAATAGACCCTGTAACTTCAGAGCCTCTTTTCTCCTTTCACACTTTTCTATAGAGTGTCCAAGTGCAACATTTTTAGGGGAACCCAGTTCAATCTGTTCACAGACTATTAGATTTGGTTCTATAAAGTATGAAGAGAGGCTTCATGATAAGGATCCTATGTCTATTATATTGTCCAAGTACTATGTCTATTGTCCAAGTCATTAAAGGATCCCTCTTTTGCCTCACTGGGATTACCTCCTCTCACAAGCTCAAAAGAACGGGGGCATCCTTTGTTTCATAGCTATGCAGCTGTGTTGCCATCTCAATGACACATAATCATGCACTTCACTTCATAAGAGACAGCCGTGTTGCCATCTACAATGTCAGACAGAAATGCACTTTACTTCATAAGAGACAGCCGTGTTGCCATCTACAATGACAGATAGAAAGTTACTTTACTTTATAAGCGACAGCCGTGTTGCCATCTCAATGACACACATAGAAATGCACTTTACTTCATAAGAGACAGCCGTGTTGCCATCTCAATGAGACAGTATAGAAATGCACTTTACTTTATAAGAGACAGCCGTGTTGCCATCTCAATGACACACATAGAAATGCACTTTACTTCATAAGAGACAGCCGTGTTGCCATCTGAATGACACATACTAGTATAGAAATGCACTTTACTTTATAAGCGACAGCCGTGTTGCCATCTCAATGACACACATAGAAATGCACTTTACTTTAAAAGAGACAGCCGTGTTGCCATCTCAATGACAGATAGAAATGAACTTTATAAGAGACAGCCGTGTTGCCATCTCAATGACACACATAGAAATGCACTTTATTCCATAAGAGACAGCCGTGTTGCCATCTGAATGACACATACTAGTATAGAAATGCACTTTACTTCATAAGAGACAGCCGTGTTGCCATCTACAATGTCAGATAGAAATGCACTTTACTTCAAGAGACAGCCGTGTTGCCATCTACAATGTCAGATAGAAATGTACTTCATAATAGACAGCCATGAAAATGTACTAAAATGACATATCAAAACGTACTACAATGACAGACAGAAATGCACTCTACTGATCGTAAGATTAAGAGACAGCCGAGTTGCCGTCTCGTTGACAGATAGAACATAACGAGACCGCCGCGTTGCCACCCCAGTATGCCCGACATGAAAAAAGAAAAATGTACTGTGAGTATTTAAAGAAAACGACTGGTTCACAGATCTAAGCTTCGTGTGTGTTATATACGTACGTACTAACGTGTGTGTGGCGAAGTACGGAGACCGACCGATGGTTTCATGCTGAGAATTATCTTTTAACATTCTGTTAGCATAATTTTATGATTGCGACCGTGGTTGAAAGAAGAGATTGATGAAAATCGATTCCTTGAGAATGATACAGTAATATTTAGAACTTTATAATCGTTTTCATATCAAGTTGACCCCAATGACGTTGCGTTAGATAGACGAAGTGATTGCTACGGCTCTACGCCGATGATCTCCGTTCAGTCTACCGCGCACACGTGCTGCGCACGTCCTTAACGGACCAATGAACGGATGGCAACACGGCTGGCGCTAGCCGAAAGTTGATTATTTAGCCGTCCTGAACAGTCTGAGTACAATGATACCGACTTGAGAGTAAACTAAATGACGTACCTGGGCTGCATAGTATCCTGCAGTTGTGTAAAATACAATAAAATAACAGCATATTCGTTGTTTTCATTTGGGCACGCCAATGGCGAACGTCGCTGTACGTATATGCCCTACTAACAATGACCGCGCCGTGTATTATACCATGATGAGTGTCCATATCACGCGCATGCAGACAGTGTTTCGTGTAACCATCGTCAATACATACACAGGCGCAGGCCACACACTGGCATACCGTACCCGAGAGTACATTGTGTGCGTGCGTGCGTGTCCGCCGGAATATGACAGAGATTTCGCTGCACGCCATCATCTTTTTGACTTTAGTATCCCCACTGTCTCTGCAAGCTAAGAGATGGACGGTCGAGAAAGCAGGAGTCCAGCGCAGGATCGGTGAATATTTAAACGCTCGGCTCTGACGTCACGCACAAAAAATGCATTACGCATCTATCTAATTAATTTTTCTTTTTCGTCCTCGACGTCGACAAGGAGGCGGAGCGCGGACGAAACCCGGTCGAAGGCATGTAAGAGACCCTCCCGCTGCCAACGGCACCGGTCTCGGGGGCCCGGAGCCGACGGCTCGGGAGGAGATAGACAAACCAGCAACGCCGGAATAAAACAGGAAATACATAAGGCCCCGACAACAACAACAACTTCGCCTTTTACTGTATAAGACTAGCAGCACCCGTGGAAATCCACGGGTCTGAGGGTTTTTTTTTTTTTTCTCATAGATACGATTTTGCACATTTTTATTGATGAAATAAAAAGAATTTTTTTCTCATTCTTTCGTTACTTGCGCTCGATCTCTTCTACCCATGACCACCACCCCCCACCACACACACACACACACATTTCCACCCTCGCAGAACAAAAAACAAAACAAAACAAAACAAAACAAAACAAAACAAAACAAACGAAAAACAAAACAAAACCCAAAAGCAAACACTCGGGGAAAAATTATCAAAAACGCTTATGAGATTCTCCGGAAGTTCTGCCCACAGATTCTTCCCGTCGGAATGGAGAGATACTATTGACACTATGACTTTAATATTAATTATACCCCCTGCTCTTGCATCCATGCAGGCACCCGAGGGAATCCACGGCTGGTCTCAAGGCCTAGCATTTTTTTTTTCATTCCTATTTCTTTTCCCACGTTATGAGAGAAAAATATAATATTTCTGATCGTCTTCAATTGCTCCCTCCTTTTTGTTTTTAATCACCAAAACTTGGTTTGATAGATCATAGAACCATCCGTTTATCTGCTTCAGACCATGCATCATCATTATTATTATCATGTTATTATTCTCATTAGGCCCCTATTGTTATATTGCTATTATAATTATTATTGTTATTTGGAGAGGGGGATCATAGTCATTAGGTTTTATAAGTAATAGGCACCCATGGGAATCCACGGGTCTCAGGGCTTCCTATTTTTCCTTTGATATTTCTTCAACCACGTTATGAGAGAAGAAATACACAAAGAATATTTTCGTCTTCATTTGCTCCCTCATTTCTGTTTTCATAATCAAAACTTGGTTTGATGGATCTAGAACCACCCGTTTATCTCATTGATACTGTTCATTGTTTTTATTATCATAATAAATAGCACTATCATTATTATTATCATTATTATTATCATTGTTATTTTGTGGGAGGGGAGATCATAGTCATTCGGTTTTATTATTATCTTATATTATTCATTGACATGGGGATGAATCAAGGGAATTAAGGAAAAAAGTTTATCGGTCAAGGATAGTGAATATCTTTTTTTCCGTCATGTTAAGGTTTCAAATAGCTTCATTATCATTGCTATTTCATTTTAAACATCAAAACAATCCAGTACCTGTTTGTGTCTCTTCCGCCCACTCTTAAGTTATGGATCATAGCACCCCCTCCCCATTCATTTGCTTTGGCCTATTGAATTTTCATCATTATTTCAGTGTATTATTGTTATTGTTATTATCATTATTATTATTATGTTATTATTTAGGGGAGACGAGAGAGTAGAGTCATAAGGTAGTGATGATCAACCAAGGGAAGCGGAAATGTTAATTTGTTAAGAATTGTAAAAATCTGTTTCCCCCATTTTTCTGCTCTTGATAAAAAGCATTTCTGAAGACAGTCCTGCGCAAACTGTCCAAAACTGCTTCACTGCACTAACATACGTAATCTTGTGCTGAGTAGGACTACTTCATATATTGTAGACCCCTAGTGTTTTTATTACTATTGTGCTGAGAGAAATAGAATATTCTTCTTCGTTTCCTCACTTCTTTTTGTTTTTATCACCAAACCTTGGTTTGATGCATCATAGAACCACCCGTTTATCTGCTTCAGACTGTACATTTTTATTATCATTATTGTCATAATCATTAATGTCCTTCTTCTGCTTCAGACTGTACATTATCATCATTATTATCATCATTATTGTTATAATTAGTATTATAACTATCACTATTATTATTATTATTATTATTATTATTATTATTATATTATCATTATGATCATCATTGTCATATTTGGGGAGGGGAGATCATAGTCATTACGCTTAATAAGTAGGCACCCGTGGGAATCCATGGGTCTCAGGGCCTCGTATTTTTTCTTTCATATTTCTTTTCCCACGTTATGGGAGAAAGAAGAATATTTTTGTCGTCATTTGCTCCCTCTTTTTTTTTATTTTTATCACCAAAACTTGGTTTGATGCACCATAGAACCACCCATTTGATGTCCACTTGTAACTTCAAAAATTGGCGGTCATCAAAGCGACGGTTTCCCCCGCGTCCGCACGTCTTATGAATATTCATGTTTACAGCAGCCATGCAGTAAACGAATGAACAGCGGCGCGTGTACTCTGATATGGAAGGGTACGATCGGCAAGGACAATATTTAAGTAGCTGTCGGGATTCTATTAGTCCCCACCGGTGACGTTATACCAGAGGTGGGGACTATATCACGATTATGCCGCTGCATAGTATCCTGCAGTTGTACAAAATACAATAAAATAACAGCATTCGTTGTTTTCATTTGGGCACGCCAATGGCGAACATCGCTGTACGTAAATGCCCTTGTACTAACAATGACCGCGCCGTGTATTGTACCATAATGAGTGTCCATATCACGCGCACGCAGATAGTGTTTCGTGTAACCATCGTCAATACATACACAGGCGCAGGCCACACACTGGCATACCGTACCGTACCCGAGAGTACATTGTGTGCGTGCGTGCGTGTCCGCCGGAATATGACAGAGATTTCGCTGCACGCCATCATCTTTTTGACTTTAGTATCCCCACTGTCTCTGCAAGCTAAAAGATGGACGATCGAGAAAGCAGGAGTCCAGCGCAGGATCGGTGAATATTTAAACGCTCGGCTCTGACGTCACGCACAAAAATGCATTATGCATCTATCTAATTAATTTTTCTTTTTCGTCCTCGACGTCGACACGGAGGCGGAGCGCGGACAAAACCCGGTCGAAGGCAGGTAAGAGACCCTCCCGCTGCCAACGGCACCGGTCTCGGGGGCCCGGAGCCGACGGCTCGGGAGGAGATAGACAAACCAGCAACGCCGGAATAAAACAGGAAATACATAAGGCCGCGACAACAACAACAACTTCGCCTTTTACTGTTATAGACTAGCAGCACCCGTGGAAATCCACGGGTCTGAGGGCCCCATATTTTTAGATTCATATATATTTCTTTCGCCACATTTTATTAGTTGAAGCGAAAGAACTTCAAAAGTTTGTTTATTTATTTATTTATTTATTTTTTGTACATGAGTCCTCTCTGGCCCCCACAGACACACATCTTTTCTCTTCATTCGTAAGCTTGAAAGAAGCTTACATTGTATGTCATGATTCATACTTCTTTTACCACATTTCATTAAAAAAAAATATTTTCCCTCCCAACGAAATCCCATCTAATAAGTTGTCGTCCGTTCCTAATGTTGATACACCTGTTTGATCAATCATTACACACACATAATAACACACACACACACACCTTTTCGGTTCACTAAAAAGACGCAAATGGCTTATATCATCATTTATATCTCTTTTCCGACGTTTTTATTTGAAAAACCCGTCTGTGCTCCTTCCACCCGATGACAATCTCATCTGAGGGCTATGACTTGTTCCTGAAATGCACTTGATGGATCATTCATTGATTCCCCTCTCTCTCTCTCTCTCTGTCATTCTGATATTCTTTAATTTCCTCTCGAGAACATGTGTCTATATAGACAAAGTCAGACTTTTCATTAAACCACCCCTTCATGTGACTCGGACTTTTGTGGTATTTTCTTACTTCATGTTTTATATATTTCATATTTGTTTGTTTTCATTAAAAAAAAAAAATTGAGGTGTTTTGTGTTTATAGAATAAATTGTCACTGGAAGTACGCTAAGAATTCCACTGCTCAGTTGTACAGGATATAAATAAGAGTGTGAGAGAGGGTGAGAGAGGGAGAGGAAGAGAGAGCTCGACAAATTTCCAGAGAATATTTTCTGTCCTCTTTCCCTGTCTTTGTCTTTTTTTTTCTCTCTTCATGAAAAAGCTGAAAAGTGGCGTATGTCATGAATAATATTCAATTTACCACGTCATTTAAAAGAAAAAAAAAAGCCCACACAACGACAATATGTTTACATATCCTTGCCCGTTTATCTGCTTCAGACTGTACATTATCATTACCATCATTATTATATAAATACTATTATTGTATCATCATTTAATAAATATTATTTTGGGAAGGGGGATAGTCATTATAGGTTTAATAAGTAGGCATCCGTGGGTATCCATGGGTCTCAGGGCCTCGTATTTTTGCTTTAATACTTCTTTTCCCACGTTATGGGAGAAAGAAGAATATTTTTGTCGTCATTTGCTCCCTCTTTTTTATTTTTATCACCAAAACTTGGTTTGATGCACCATAAAATCACACATTTGATGTCCACTTGTAACTTCAAAAATTGGCGGTCAGCAAAGCGAGGGTTTCCCCCGCGTCCGCTCGTCTCATGAATATTCATGTTTACAGCAGCCATGCAGTAAACGAATGAACAGCGGCGCGTGTACTCTGATATGGAACGGTACGATCGGCAAGGACAAAATTTAAGTGGATATTTAGCCCTCCTGAACAGTCTGAGTACAATGATACCCGACTTGAGAGTAAACTAAATGACGTACCTGAGCTGCATAGTATCCTGCAGTTGTGCAAAATACAATAAAATAGCAGCATTCGTTGTTTTCATTTGGGCACGCCAATGGCGAACGTCGCTGTACGTAGTCGTATATGCCCTTGTACTAACAATGACCGCGCCGTGTATTGTACCACAATGAGTGTCCATATCACGCGCACGCAGATAGTGTTTCGTGTAACCATCGTCAATACATACACAGGCGCAGGCCACACACTGGCATACCGTACCCGAGAGTACATTGTGTGCATGCGTGCGTGTCCGCCGGAATATGACAGAGATTTCGCTGCACGCCATCATCTTTTTGACTTCAGTATCCCCACTGTCTCTGCAAGCTAAAAGATGGACAATCGAGAAACGCAGGAGTCCAGCGCAGGATCGGTGAATATTAAAAAGCTCGGCTCTGACGTCACGCACAAAAATACATTATGCATCTATCTAATTAATTTCTCTTTGTCGTCCTCGACGTCGACACGGAGGCGGAGCGCGGACGAAACCCGGTCCAAGGCACGTAGGAGACCCTCCCGCTGCCAACGGCACCGGCCTCGGGGGCCCGGAGCCGACGGCTCGGGAGGAGATAGACAAACCAGCAACGCCGGAATAAAAAAGGAAATACATAAGGCCCCGACAACAACAACAACTTCGCCTTTTACTGTTATAGACTAGCAGCACCCGTGGAAATCCACGGGTCTGAGGGGTTTCATTTTTTTCTCATAGATATGTACGATTTTGCACATATTTATTGATGAAATAAAAAGAAAAATTTTCTCATTCTTTCGTTACTTGTGCTCGATCTCTTCTACCCATGACCACCCCTCCACACACACACACATTTTCACCCCCGCAGAAAAAAAAACACAAAAATAAAACAAAAACAAAACAAAAACAAACCAAAAACAAACCAAAAACAAACATTCGGGGAAAAATTACCAAAAACGCTTATGAGATTCTCCGGAAGTTCAGCCCACAGATTCTTCCTGTCAGAATGGGGAGATACTATTGACACTATGACTTTGATATTGATTATACCCCCTGCTCTTGCATCCATGCAGGCACCCGAGGGAATCCACGGCTGGTCTCAAGGCCTAGCATTTTTTTTTCTTTCCTATTTCTTTTCCCACATTATGAGATAAAAATATAATATTTTTGATCGTCTTCAATTGCTCCCTCCTTTTTGTTTTAATCACCAAAACTTGGTTTGATAGATCATAGAACCATCCGTTTACCTGCTTCAGACTATACATCATCATTATTATTATCATATTATTATTCTCATTAGGCCCCTATTGTTATATTGCTATTATAATTATTATTGTTATTTGTGGAGGGGGATCATAGTCATTAGGTTTTATAAGTATTAGGCACCCGTGGGAATCCACGGATCTCAGGGCTTCGTATTTTTCCTTTGATATTTCTTCAACCACGTTATGAGAGAAGAAATACACAAAGAATACTTTCGTCTTCATTTGCTTTCATTTGCTCCCTCATTCCTGTTTTCATAATCAAAACTTGGTGTGATGGATCTAGAACCACCCGTTTATCTCATTGATACTGTTCATTGTGTTTTTTATTATCATAATATAATTAGCATTATTATTATTATTATTATTATTGTTATTGTTATTGTTATTTTGTGAGAGGGGAGATCATAGTCATTTGGTTTTATTATTATTTTATATTATTCATTGACATGGGGATGAATCAAGGGAATTAAGGAAAAAAGTTTATCTGTCAAGGATAGTGAATATCTTTTTTTCCGTCATGTCAAGGTTACTCTACGACTGATAGACGTTTCAAATAGCTTCATTATCATTGCCATTTCATTTTAAACATCAAAACAATCCAGTACCTGTTTGTGTCTCTTCCGCCCACTCTTAAGTTGTGGATTATAGCACCCCCGCCCCATTAATTTGCATTGGCCTGTTGTATTATTATCATTATTTCAGTGTATTATTGTTATCGTTATTATCATTATTATTATTATTACTAACATTATTATTATTATTTAGGGGAGAGGAGAGAGTAGAGTCATAATATAGGAATGATCAACCAAGGGAGGCGGAAATGTTAATTTGTTAAAAATTGTAAAAATCTATTTCCCCCATTTTTCTGCTCTTGATAAAAAGCTTTTCTGAAGAGTCCTGCGCAAACTGTCCAAAACTGCTTCACTGCACTAATATACGTAATCTTGTGCTGAGCTGGACTACTTCATATTTTTTTTTATAGACCCCTAGTGTTTTTGTTACTATTGTGCTGAGAGAAACAAAATATTTTCGTCTTCGTTTGCTCTTTTCTTTTTGTTTTTATCACCAAACCTTGGTTTGATGGATCATAGAACCACCCGTTTATCTGCTTCAGACTGTACATTTTTATTATCATCACTATCATAATCATTAATGTCCTTCTTCTTCTTCAGACTGTGGATTATCATCATTATTATCATTATATTGTTATTATTAGCATTATAACTATCACTATCATTATTATTATTATTATTATTATTATTATTATTATATTATATTATCATTATAATCATCATTGTTATATTTGGGAGGGGGAGATCATAGTCATTAGGTTTAATAAGTAGGCACCCGTGGGAATCCATGGGTCTCAGGGCCTCGTATTTTTTCTTTGATATTTCTTTTCCCACGTTATGGGAGAAAGAAGAATATTTTTGTCGTCATTTGCTCCCTCTTTTTTATTTTTATCACCAAAACTTGGTTTGATGCAACATAGAACCACACATTTGATATGTCCACTTGTAACTTTAAAAATTGGCGGTCAGCAAAGCGAGGGTTTCCCCTACGTCCGCACGTGTCTTATGAATATTCATGTTTACAGTAGCCATGCAGTAAACGAATGAACAGCGGCGCGTGTACTCTGATATGGAAGGGTACGATCGGCAAGGACAAACTTTAAGTGGATATTTAGCCGTCCTGAACAGTCTGAGTACAATGATACCCGACTTGAGAGTAAACTAAATGACTTACCTGAGCTGCATAGTATCCTGCAGTTGTGCAAAATACAATAAAATAACAGCATTCGTTGTTTTCATTTGGGCACGCCAGTGGCGAACGTCGCTGTACGTAAATACTCTTGTATGACCACGCCGTGTACTAAGTATTATACCATAATGAGGGTCCATATCACGCGAACGTACACACGCAGATAGTGTTTCGTGTAACCATCGTCAATACATACACAGGCCACACACTGGCATACCGTACCCGAGAGTACATTGTGTGCGTGCGTGCGTGTCCGCCGGAATATGACAGAGATTTCGCTGCACGCCATCATCTTTTTTACTTTAGTATCCCCACTGTTTCTGCAAGCTAAAAGATGGACGATCGAGAAAGGCAGGAGTCCAGCGCAGAATCGGTGAATATTAAAACGCTCGGCTCTGACGTCACGCACAAAAATGCATTATGCATCTATCTAATTAATTTCTCTTTGTCGTCCTCGACGTCGACACGGAGGCGGAGCGCGGACGAAACCCGGTCGAAGGCACGTAGGAGACCCTCCCCCTGCCGACGGCACCGGTCTCGGGGGCCCGGAGCCGACGGCTCGGGAGGAGATAGACAAACCAGGAACGCCGGAATAAAACAGGAAATACATAAGGCCCCGACAACAACAGCAACTTCGCCTTTTACTGTATAAGACTAGCAGCACCCGTGGAAATCCACGGGTCTGAGGGCCTCATTTTTTTTTTTTATTTATTCATATTATTCGCCGCGTTTTTAGTAGTCAAAAAGAAAGAACTTTACTATTTTCTCCTTTCTTCTTTTGCACCCTCTTCTATATACCCATGGCAATCCCCTCCTAACACCTGAGCTGAGGAGCCGGTCCATGGAATGGGACTTTAAAATAACCCCGCTTGCTGTTATCACAGATCAACTTAGCAGCACCCGTGGAAATTCGAGGATTGTCTTCATTGCCAAAAGATTCTTCCCGTCGAAGCACGGGGGAAGGGGGTGCCATTGACATTTTGCCCTGCATATCTCCCCCTTCCCCATGCCATTTACCTTCAGTCTCGATGCCCGTTGGAAAAAAAAAAATACATGAGCCCTTTCTGGCCCAAACGCACGTACACATCTTTTCTCTTCATGAAAAAGCTAAAAAATGGCGTATGTCATGAATAATATTTATTTTTTAACACATCATTAAAAAAAAGAAATAATCCCACACAACGACAATATGTTTACATAATCCTCACCCGTTTATCTGCTTCAGACTGTACATTATCATTATTGTTATTATTATGAATACTATTATTACATCATCATTTAATAAAATTATTTTGGGAGGGGAGATGATAGTCATTATAGCTTTAATAAGTAGGCATCCGTGGGAATCCATGGGTCTCAGGGCCTCGTATTTTTTCTTTAATATTTTTTTTCTCACGTTATGGGAGAAAGAAGAATATTTTTGTCGTCATTTGCTCCCTCCTTTTTATTTTTATCACCAAAACTTGGTTTGATGCACCATAGAACCACACATTTGATGTCCACTTGTAACTTCAAAAATTGACGGTCAGCAAAGCGAGGGTTTCCCCTTCGTCCGCATGTGTCTTATGAATATTCATGTTTACAGTAGCCATGCAGTAAACGAATGAACAGCGGCGCGTGTACTCTGATAAAAGAAATAATCCCACACAACGACAATATGTTTACATAATCCTCACCCGTTTATCTGCTTCAGACTGTACATTATCATTATTGTTATTATTATGAATACTATTATTACATCATCATTTAATAAAATTATTTTGGGAGGGGAGATGATAGTCATTATAGCTTTAATAAGTAGGCATCCGTGGGAATCCATGGGTCTCAGGGCCTCGTATTTTTTCTTTAATATTTTTTTTCTCACGTTATGGGAGAAAGAAGAATATTTTTGTCGTCATTTGCTCCCTCCTTTTTATTTTTATCACCAAAACTTGGTTTGATGCACCATAGAACCACACATTTGATGTCCACTTGTAACTTCAAAAATTGACGGTCAGCAAAGCGAGGGTTTCCCCTTCGTCCGCATGTGTCTTATGAATATTCATGTTTACAGTAGCCATGCAGTAAACGAATGAACAGCGGCGCGTGTACTCTGATATGGAATGGTACGATCGGCAAGGACAAAATTGAAGTGGATATTTAGCCGTCCTGAACAGTCCGAGTACAATGATACCCGACTTGAATGCAAACTAAATGACGTACCTGAGCTGCATAGTATCCTGCAGTTGTGAAAAATACAATAAAATAACAGCATTCGTTGTTTTCATTTGGGCACGCCAATGGCGAACGTCGCTGTACGTAAATGCCCTTGTACTTGTATTATGACCGCGCCGTGTATACAGTATACCAGTGTCCAGATCACGCGCACGCAGATAATGTTTCGTGTAAACCATCGTCAATACATACGCAGGCGCAGGCCACACAATGGCAAACCGTACCCGAGAGTACATTGTGTGCGTGCGTTCGTGTCCGCCGGAATATGACAGAGATTTCGCTGCACGCCATCATCTTTTTTACGTTAGTATCCCAACTGTCTCTGCAAGCTGAAAGATGGACGATCGACAAAGGCAGGAGTCCAGCGCAGGATCGATGAATATTAAAACGCTCGGCTCTGTCGTCACGCACAAAAATGCATTATGCATCTATCTAATTAATTTCTCTTCGTCGTCCTCGACGTCGACACGGAGGCGGAGCGCAGATGAAACCCGGTCCAAGGCACGTAGGAGACCCTCCCGCTGCCGACGGCACCGGTCTCGGGGGCCCGGAGCCGACGGCTCGGGAGGAGATAGACAAACCAGCAACGCCGGAATAAAACAGGAAATACATAAGGCCCCGACAACAACAACAACTTCGCCTTTTACTGTTATAGACTAGCAGCACCCGTGGAAATCCACGGGTCTGAGGGGTTTTATTATTTTCTCATATACGATTTTGCACACTTTTCTCAGTTTTCTCATTCTTTCGTTACTTGTGCTCTCTTCTACCCATGACCGCCACCCCCCCCCCACCCCACACACACACACACACACACATTTTCACCCTCGCAGAACAAACAAATATAGGTGCCTACAAACAAACATTCAGGGAAAAATCACCAAAAAAGCTTATGAGATTCTCCGAAAGTTTTGCCCACAGATTCTTCCCGTCTGAACTATTGACACCATGACTTTGATATTACCCCCCTGCCCTTGCATCCATGCAGGCACCCGAGGGAATCCACGACTGGTCTCAAGGCCTCACTTTTTTTTTTTTCATTCCTATTTCTTTTCCCACGTTATGAGAGAAAAATATATTGCTCCCTCCTTTTTGTTTTTAATCACCAAAACTTGGTTTGATATATCATAGAACCATCCGTTTATCTGCTTCAGACTAAACATCATCATTATTATCATCATCATATTATTATTATGCCCCTATTGCTATATTATTATTGTGATCAAAGTCATTAGGTTTTATAAGTATTAGAAACCCGTGGAAATCCACGGGTCTCAGGGCTTCGTATTCTTTCTTTAATATTTCTTCAACCACGTTACATGAGAGATTACACAAAGAATATTTTCGTCTTCATTCTTGCTCCCTCATTTCTGTTTTCATAAGCAAAACTTCACCTCCCTGGTTGATGGATCTAGAACCGCCTGTTTATCTCATTGATACTGTTCATTTTTATTATCATTATAATCATGATTGTGGTTATGATTATGATTATTATTATTATTATTATTATTATTATTTAGAAGGAGGGGAGATCATAGTCATTCTGTTTTATTATCATTTTATATAATTCATTGATATGGGGATAACTCAAGGGAATTAAGAAAAAAAGTTCATCGGTCAAGGATAGTGAATCATTTTTTGCCGTCATGTCAAGGTTACTCTCAAGGTTACTTATTTCAAATAGCTTCACTATCATTGATATTTCATTTTAAACATTAAAACAATCAAGTACCTGTTTGCGTCTCTTCCGGCCACTTTTAGTTATGGATCATAGCACCCCTCCCAATTCATTTGCATTGGCCTATTCTCTTATTATCATTATTTCAGTGTATCATTGTTATTGTTTTAATCATGTTTATTACTATTACTAACATTATTATTATTATTATTTAGGGGAGAGGAGAGAGTAGAGTCATAATATAGGGATGATCAATCAAGGGAGACGGAAATATTAATTTGTTAAGAATTGTAAAAATCTGTTTCCCCCATTTTTCTGCTATTGATAAAAAGCTTTTCTGAAGACAGTCCTGCGCAAACTGTCCAAAACTGCTTCACTGCACTAACATATACGTATTGTTGTGCTGAGTAGGACTACTTCATTTTATTATCTAGACCCCTAGTGTTTTTGTTACTATTGTGCTGAGAGAAATAAAATATTTTCGTCTTCGTTTGCTCTCTTCTTTTTGTTTTTATCACCAAACCTTGGTTTGATATGGATCATAGAACCACCAGTTTATCTGCTTCGCCAGACTGTACATTTTTATTATCATTATTATCATAATCATTAATGTCCTTCTTCTGCTTCAGACTGTACATTATCATCATAATTATCATCATTATTGTTATTATTAGTATTATAACTATCACTATTATTATTATCATTATTATTGTTATTATTATTATTATTATTATTATTATTATTATGTTATCATTATAATCATCATTGTTATATTTGGGGAGGGGGAGATCATAGTCATTAGGTTTAATAAGTAGGCACCCGTGGGAATCCATGGGTCTCAGGGCCTCGTATTTTTTCTTTAATATTTCTTTTCCCACGTAATGGGAGAAAGAAGAATATTTTTGTCGCCATTTGCTCCCTCTTTTTTATTTTTATCACCTAAACTTGGTTTGATGCACCATGGAACCACACATTTGATGTCCACTTGTAACTTCAAAAATTGGCGGTCAGCAAAGCGAGGGTTTCCCCCGCGTCCGCTCGTCTCATGAATATTCATGTTTACAGCAGCCATGCAGTAAACGAATGAACAGCGGCGCGTGTACTCTGATATGGAAGGGTACGATCGGCAAGGACAAAATTTAAGTAGATATTTAGCCGTCCTGAACAGTCTGAGTACAATGATACCCGACTTGATGGTAAACTAAATGACGTACCTGAGCTGCATAGTATCCTGCAGTTGTGCAAAATACAATAAAATAACAGCATTCGTTGTTTTCATTTGGGCACGCCAATGGCGAACGTCGCTGTACGTAAATGCCCTTGTACTAACAATGACCGCGCCATGTATTGTACCATAATGAGTGTCCATATCACGCGCACTCAGATAGTGTTTCGTGTAACCATCGTCAATACATAACACAGGCGCAAGCCACACACTGGCATACCGTACCCGAGAGTACATTGTGTGCGTGCGTGCGTGTCCGCCGGAATATGACAGAGATTTCGCTGCACGCCATCATCTTTTTGACTTTAGTATCCCCACTGTCTCTGCAAGCTAAAAGATGGACGATCGAGAAAGGCAGGAGTCCAGCGCAGGATTGGTGAATATTAAAACGCTCGGCTCTGACGTCACGCACAAAAATGCATTATGCATCTATCTAATTAATTTCTCTTTGTCGTCCTCGACGTCGACACGGAGGCGGAGCGCGGACTGAAACCCGGTCCAAGGCACGTAGGAGACCCTCCCGCTGCCGACGGCTCTGGTCTCGGGGGCCCGGAGCCGACGGCTCGGGAGGAGATAGACAAACCAGCAACGCCGGAATAAAACAGGAAACACATAAGGCCCCGACAACAACAATAACTTCGCCTTTTACTGTATAAGACTAGCAGCACCCGTGGAAATCCACGGGTCTGAGGGGTAACGTTTCATTTTCTTTTTTCTCATAGATACGATTTTGCACATTTTTATTGATTACTTGTGCTCGATCTCTTCTACCCATGACCACCACCCCCCCCCCCCGCCCCACACACACACACACATTTTCACCCCCGCAGAACAAAAACAAAACAAACAAACAAAAAAAAACCCAAAACAAACATTCAGGGAAAAATTACCAAAAACGCTTATGAGATTCTCCGGAAGTTCTGCCCACAGATTCTTCCCGTCGGAATGGGAAGATACTGTTGACACTATGACTTTGATATTAATTATACCCCCTGGCGCTCTTGCATCCATGCAGGCACCCGAGGGAATCCACGGCTGGTCTCAAGGCCTAACTTTTTTTTTTTTCCATTCCTATTTCTTTTCCCACATTATGATATAAAAATATAATATTTTTGATCGTCTTCAATTGCTCCCTCCTTTTTGTTTTTAATCACCAAAACTTGGTTTGATAGATCATAGAACCATCCGTTTATCTGCTTCAGACCATACATCATGATTATTATTATATTATTATTATTATTCTCATTAGGCCCCTATTGTTATATTGCTATTATAATTATTATTGTTATTTGGGGAGGGGGATCATAGTCATTAGGTTTTATAAGTATTAGGCACCTGTGGGAATCTACGGGTCTCAGGGCTTCGTATTTTTCCTTTAATATTTCTTCAACCACGTTATGAGAGAAGAAATACACAAAGAATATTTTCGTCTTCATTTGCTCCCTCATTTCTGTTTTCATAATCAAAACTTGGTTTGATGGATCTAGAACCATCCGTGTATCTCATTGATACTGTTCATTGTTTTTATTATAATAATAAATAGCATCATTATTATTATTATTATTATTGGGGAGGGGGATCATAGTCATTAGGTTTTATAAGTATTAGGCACCTGTGGGAATCTACGGGTCTCAGGGCTTCGTATTTTTCCTTTAATATTTCTTCAACCACGTTATGAGAGAAGAAATACACAAAGAATATTTTCGTCTTCATTTGCTCCCTCATTTCTGTTTTCATAATCAAAACTTGGTTTGATGGATCTAGAACCATCCGTGTATCTCATTGATACTGTTCATTGTTTTTATTATAATAATAAATAGCATCATTATTATTATTATTATTATTGTTATTGTCATTGTTATTTTGTGGGAGGGGACATCATAGTCATTCGGTTTTATTATTATTTTGTATTATTCATTGACATGGGGATGAATCAAGGGAATTAAGGAAAAAAGTTTATCGGTCAAGGATAGTGAATATCTTTTTTTCCGTCATGTCAAGGTTTCTCTACGACTGATAGACGTTTCAAATAGCTTCATTATCACTGCTATTTCATTTTAAACATCAAAACAATCCAGTACCTGTTTGTGTCTCTTCTGCCCATTCTTAAGTTATGAATCATAGCACCCCCGCCCCATTCATTTGCATTGGCCTATTGTATTATTATCACTATTTCAGAGTATTATTGTTATTGTTATTATCATTATTATTATTACTAACATTGTTATTATTATTTAGGGGAGAGGAGAGAGTAGAGTCATAATATAGGGATGATCAACCAAGGGAGGCGGAAATGTTTATTTGTTAAGAATTGTAAAAATCTGTTTCCCCCATTTTCCTGCTCTTGATAAAAAGCATTTCTGAAGACAGTCCTGCGCAAACTGTCCAAAACTGCTTCCCTGCACTAACATACGTAATCTTGTGCTGAGTAGGACTACTTCATAGACCCCTAGTGTTTTTGTTACAATTGTGCTGAGAGAAATACAATATTTTTGTCTTCGTTTGCTCTCTTCTTTTTGTTTTTATCACCAAACCTTGGTTTAATGGATCATAGAACCACCCGTTTATCTGCTTCAGACTGTACATTTTTATTATCATTATTATAATAATCATTAATGTCCTTCTTCTTCTGCTGTAGACTGTACATTATCATCATTATTGTTATTATTAGTATCATAACTATCGCTATTATTATTATCATTATTATTATTATTATTATTATTATTATTATATTATCATTATAATCATCATTGTCATATTTGGGGAGGGGGAGATCATAGTCATTAGGTTTGATAAGTAGGCACCCGTGGGAATCCATGGGTCTCAGGGCCTCATATTTTTTCTTTAATATTTCTTTTCCCACGTTATGGGAGAAAGAAGAATATTTTTGTCGTCATTTGCTCCCTCTTTTTTATTTTTATCACCAAAACTTGGTTTGATGCACCATAGAACCACACATTTGATGTCCACTTGTAACTTCAAAAATTGGCGGTCAGCAAAGCGAGGGTTTCCCCCGCGTCCGCTCGTCTCATGAATATTCATGTTTACAGCAGCCATGCAGTAAACGAATGAACAGCGGCGCGTGTACTCTGATATGAAAGGGTACGATCGGCAAGGACAAAATTTAAGTGGATATTTAGCCGTCCTGAACAGTCTGAGTACAATGATACCCGACATGAGAGTAAACTAAATGACGTACCTGAGCTGCATAGTATCCTGCAGTTGTGCAAAATACAATAAAATAACAGCATTCGTTGTTTTCATTTGGGCACGCCAATGGCGAACGTCGCTGTACGTAAATGCCCTTGTACTTGTGACGTTGTGTTATGACCGCGCCGTGTATTGTATGTACCATATTGAATGAGTGTCCATATCACGCGCACGCAGATAGTGTTTCGTGTAACCATCGTCAATACATACACAGGCGCAGGCCACACACTGGCATACCGTACTCGAGAGTACATTGTGTGCGTGCGTGCGTGTCCGCCGGAATATGACAGAGATTTCGCTGCACGCCATCATCTTTTTTACTTTAGTATCCCCATCGTCTCTGCAAGCTAAAAGATGGACGATCGAGAAAGGCAGGACTCCAGCGCAGGATCGGTGAATATTAAAACGCTCGGCTCTGACGTCACGCACAAAAATGCATTATGCATCTATCTAATTAATTTCTCTTTGTCGTCCTCGACGTCGACACGGAGGCGGAGCGCGGACGAAACCCGGTCGAAGGCACGTAGGAGACCCTCCCGCTGCCGACGGCACCGGTCTCGGGGGCCCGGAGCCCACGGCTCGGGAGGAGATAGACAAACCAGCAACGCCGGAATAAAACAGGAAATACATAAGGCCCCGACAACAACAACAACTTCGCCTTTTACTGTATAAGAAGATGTACACACTTGGTGATTCTATCCTTCTATGAAGAGTGCTCGATATCCTCAGTGGAAGAGCTTTAGACAGAAGTATTGGAACAAGTTCACTCGGTTGACAGCAGGTTCATCCGTATTTTATTGCTACTCGGAGTTTCATGCCACCTCCATGAGGGGCAATCATCAGGCAATCCTGATGATATATATATATATATATATATATATATATATATATGCAGAATGTGCATAATGTTAGTATAACATCGCCAATCGGCCATTATAGCGACACCGTGGACCACACCTACCCGGCTCCAGAGACATTTTGTGCCCACGGAAATTAAATCGTTTTTCTGAGGGCGTAACCTCGATGAACATTGTGCTATTTCTATAGTACAGAGGTGGAATCCATAACCTTACCAGTGCTGGCTCGAAACTATGCATGTTACATTTGTTTTATATCCTTCCGTTTGGTAAAAATGTTTGAATCTACTATTAACTTCAATCTTTAGTTCCGGTTCAATTAAAGATATGAAATTACATGTGAATATAAGCAAATAATGTACAAAAGTGTTGATACAAAACAATGAAAACGTTGAGAAATAGGGTGAGATTATAAAAAAGAAACAACATCTGGAAAGCAGATAGCATTAGTACATAAACAATACAAGCTCAATATCATTATTCTGTACGTGTAGTTGATCTAAATATCGTATATGTGTATAACAGAGGGCCTGAATAAGTTTGTTATGTTGCACATACCCCGCTATAATAGCAGGGTATGTGACAACTGTTGTGGATATTGTGCAAGCATAAACGTGTTATATTCACCACGGTTGTCACTCTAAGTCGAATCCTGTTCATCTTAAGATCGGACAAATGTTAAACGATATAAATCATTTAAAAATTAGGTAAATGTTGTTGAGATTGGATAAATGTGAAAGCGGGGTTCCCACTATCACGATTGGCGCCACGATTGAAATCGTGGTCTTAATCGTGAAGATATCGTGATGATCATATTAGATCGTATTGGATTGTATCAGATCTTGAGGTCAATCGTGGCAATCGCGTTAATCGTAGAAAATTTTTGGACGGTTCAAGAATTTTCTACGATTAACACGATTAATTTTTGCTCGTGATCATCGCATCAGATTGTCTTGGATCGTATCAAAATCAGCAAATCACATTTAATCGTGCTTCTTAATCATGTTGATCGGAATCGACTTTTCACTTTCCTTCTGCTTATTTTTTTTTTGCGCATTTGCTCTTATTTTACTAGCAGATCATATATATTTTGTATTCCGCGAGGTGGTAGCCTGCATCTTTAGATTACCATTTCCAAATGGTAAATTGTACTATGATTGTGTAGACATTTCATTAGCATTGTTTGTACGGTATATATAATTCAGTTGTTTATGATTTCATGAAATGAAAGTTGTATCATAAATTGTTAGATATTTTCATACATAAAGTATTATTAATCCATATTGCCATTACACAGACGCACAAAAGGAGTAATCAATTTGAGGCAATTTACTTCACGCAAACAAAAATTGAGCTAAAATAAAATAACAATGATATGTCTGCACGTATTGACTAAAGTCAGTATAAAAATGAGAATGATTTCCTGAATCGTGCCTGAGTGAGCACACATCAAAGGCAAATTTGGTTACTTTTTGAAAGTACTAAGTGTTTCAAAAAACATTTTCCACTTTTGATCATTAATAGTTCAACAACTATTCATCTGATAAAATTGTCATTGATATGAATAGTAGCTGAATAGTGTACAATTTTGTTGGAGGTAATTTGAATGTGAAAGCATAAATCAGTTTCATTCAATCAAAGATTGAATTTGAAGTAAGGTTTCAAATTTTGGTCAAACTTTAACCCTGTGTACAAAAATTGAACTTTGCACAGGAACCAGTGATGTGTATGTGAGTGTGCGCTGACAATGGTACTTAACAATGGACATGCCTGAACCACCTGTTTACTAGGCGTCAGTCTCGCGCTCCCAGGCACATGAATGCTTAATCAATCATTCATGTGGATTGCCCTGGGCACTGCTAGTCTGAATTCATGCACGGTAAAGGGTAAAGTGTATGCACATGGAAATGGTAAGCACATGTTTCCATGTGCTTGCAAACACCTCATTTCATTCCAGCTGGCAATCATTTTGAAATTTTCCTTCACATATCACTAAATTTGGGAGATAAATAAGCATAAATTATCTAAAGTTCCTCATTTTAATACAACTGTCTACTAATTAGATAGTCTGACAAATTTTTCGCTTTTTCGATAAAAAGAGATCATGTATGACTTGCTCTATTCCTTCCTTCTCTTCTTGTCTGCTTTCAGTAATTCGTATAAGCAAATATTCATGATCATGTTATGGTCTATATGTTGTTCGTACTTAAAATATGGATGAAATCAATTTATGTTCACATAAAAATGTTCAATGTCGGTATCATTTACCTGAAGAGTTCAATTCAGAAATTTCTAGTAAGAAACACCTTTTCAGTATATTACACGTTAATGCTCGCAGTCTTCAAAGATATAATGAAAATATGCAGTTATTGTTGTCTGCAATTAATATGAAGGTTTCAGTTATTGGTGTTACAGAAACATGGCTTAACAACAAACCTCCCCCTTTATATAACATTGCCGGATATTCTGTTGTCCGTCCTGATAGAAAATAGTTGCCCTGTTCTTATCACACTCTTTATGGTTTAAAGTAAGACCTGATCTGATGCATAAAGGAAATGAATTTGATTGCATGTGTGTTGAAATTAATATGTATAATATACGAAATATAATACTATGTGCTGTATACAGGCAACCTCATACAGACAGTAATTTCTTTTTGGAAAATTTGGATGTTTTATTAGAGCTGATCAATCAAGAAAACAAAGATGTATACTTGATGGGCGATTTTGATATTGATCTTTTGAATCAAGAAAATAATGTTAAGAATAAGTTTTGTAATATTTTGCAAGCAAATTTCTTTAATGTCATGAATGTCACTATTGATAAGCCCTCGAGAATTACGAAGAACTCATCAACATTGATTAATAATATTTTTACTAATAATGACACTAATCACTCGAAATCTGGTCTTTTGTATAGTGATATATCTGATCACGTACCTATATTTTTTATCTGTGACGAGACACAATATTCCCATGTGAAGCAAACAGAAAGTAAGAAGAAACGCAAATTTACATCAGAAAATATATCCTTACTCAACGACGATTCAATCACGGAAACATGGGGTGATGTATTATTTTGCGCAGATCCAAATATTGCTATGATGCGTTCTGGAATATATATATTTTTTTCTTATTTTAACAAACTTATCCCCACAATTGAGAGGAAAAGTAATGGAAAAATTAAAAATCCATGGATAACAAAAGGAATTTCTCAATCAATAGAGAAAAGAAATATGTTATATGAATACAGTTTACGGTATCCTAATAATGACAACGTCAATCGATATAAATTATACAGAAATAAATTGACACAAATCAAGTTATAAGGCTTTCCTGGAAGATGTTTTAAACAGAAGCCTTCCACAATGCTACTGGAAATATGTCAGCCACTTGGAAAGTTTTAATGTTATTGGTAAGCAAAAGAATATGTCAACATTTCAAATTATGCGTGACGGACAAAAAGGGATGTAGCATGTTGTTTTAATGAGTATTTTGTTAATATAGGTCCTAGTCAAGCTTCAAAAATAGATCCCATACAAACTGATTTCTCGCAGTATTTCGGTGCGTCAAATGAAAATTCATTATTTTTTTAAACCAACAGATTATGGTGAGATTCTTGACATTGTGCACTCATTAAAATCGAGTTATGCAATTGGTTATGATGAAATGAGCACGTATTTCTTAAAACAGATTGTTGGTAGTATAATGACACCTTAAGTACATATTTGTAACTTGTGGCTCTCAACTGGTATATTTCCGAATGCATGTAAAATTGCTAAAGTTATTCCAGTATATAAAATAGATGACTCTTCTCTTGTATCAAATTACCGCCCTATCTCTATTCTCCCTAGTATTTTCTAAGGTAATAGAAAAGCTTGTTTATAACAGACTGTATGATTTTTTGACACAACATAATATACTCCACCAAGACCAGTATGGTTTCAGGAAATTTCATTCTACAGATATGACTCTAGCCCACTTATACGATAGAGTGTCGACTGCCTTAGCTGAACAAAAACATGTCATCGGTGTATTCATGGACCTAAGCAAGGCATTCGACACTCTTGACCACACTATCATACGTAAAGTACAGTGCTATGGTGTTCGTGACATTCCACTTGAATAGTTTAAAGATTACTTGTCGAATAGAAAGCAATATGTGTACTATGAATCTGTTAACTCTGAAGTTTTACCTATACAATGTGCAGTCCGACAAGGATCCATATTGGGACCGCTATTATTTGTAGTGTATGTAAATGATATTTCAAACTCATCTAAGTCACTGCAATATATAATGTTTGCCGATGACACCAATGTATTATGTTCCATTTCTGATTTTCATACGCTCCTAAGAACTCTCAATACTGAATTACCGAAATTATCTACGTGATTTAAGAGTAATAGATTATCACTTAATCTGAAAAAGACACATTTTATGTATTTCTATAATAAGAAGCATAACAATGAAATGCAACATTTAGATATTATGGTGGATGGTATATTATTGGAACAAAAAGAAAGTATCAAATTCCTCGCAATATATATAAATGAAAATATGAAATGGAAAGTTCACGTACAATATACCTCTGATAAAGTGTCTCGTAATGTTGGTATGCTTCAGAAGTTAAGGTATTATGTCCCTCAGAATATTTCATTTATGTTATATAATTCGTTGATATTATCGCACATTTCATATTGCAACATTGTGTGGGCAACTTCAAAAAGCTACATTGATAGTATATTAATTTTAGAAAAGAAAGCTATACGTATATGCACCAACTCAAGTTATCAAGACCATTCAGATCCTTTATTCGCAGAATTAAAAACACTGAAGGTAAATTACATTATCTTTTTGCAAAACTTACTCTTTATGTTTCGCTTACATAATGATCAGTTGCCATCTTCTTTTTTCTCAATATTTCAATTAAACAAGGACATACATTCTTATCCCACAAGACAATCTGATGAGTTTCATTTATATAATCCCAAAAGAGAACAGAAAGAAATAATCAAATTCCTCGCAATATACATGAAAATATAAAATGGAACGCTCATGTACAATATATCTCCGATAAAGTCTCTCGTAATGTTGGCATACTTCAGAAGTTAAGGTATTATGTCCCTCAGAATATTTCTTTTATGTTACATAATTCGTTGATATTATCGCACATTTCACTGCATTTCGCTCTCTCTCTCTGTCTTTCAATATGATGGCAACAATGAATTTGTGTACCTTGAATTGGAGCAGGGAATCAAAATGCAGTGTAAAACTGACAATTTTAACACCAAATAATTCAAAAGCACGCTGGAGCACGCTTTAGCGGAGTAGTTAATTTGAAAGATCAAAATATCCCAGATAAAGGATAGAAAACTAACATCCGGAAATGTGCGCATTATAGAAAATATTAGGTTTTTAAGAGGGCCTAATTTTCATTTCATTTCATTTGCGCATTACGAAGAAACTAGAAATATATGTTTATAATATTGAATTCTTTCCTAAACTACTCTTAATCAGTTCGAGTATTTCATTTAAAATTTTACGGGGAAATAAAGCTTGTAATTCAACGAAAGGTGAAATGCGTTCTTCGTCTCCGAACTTCGCCTTGCAACAGAGCGGTGCAGAGCAAGACTTCAAAGCGTATGTGGAATGCTAGACATCCCATTGTAACGCTTTGAACCCAAACATGTGTTTGCATGAATTACGAAGAGTTGTCTCTCTTTTCTAACACCTCTCTGGTCAGACACACCGCACCCGATTTTTGGAATTCTCTTCCTTCTCAAATTCGAAGTCTGAAGTCCATGTACTCTTTTAGGAAAGCTGTGAAAACCTTGTTGTTTTCTGGATATCAGTAATTCCATTGTCATTGTTAATGTAATATACACGAAATTCTTTCGCAGAAATATCGACGCATTTAATTCATTATGTAATTATGTAACCGACCATGACCTGCATCAACTGTTCACCTGCACCTCGGTGAGAAAATATTTTGTCATGCCTTGCTAATCAATGATACAGGTGATTTTACTTTGTATTAACCTTTAGTGAAAGCAGACAGACCTCTCTTTTCCCTTTCTCCTTTCAACTATCCTATTTCTATGCAAGTCACCCCTCCCTCCTATTCTCCTTTCGATGTACAGTATATCATAATATTATGTTATGTACGGGGGCCGCACGCAAATCAAGCCAGGCTTATGCTGTAGCCCCTCTGTATTATTCATTGCGGTATGTTTTGTTCTACGTTTTGCTGTACATTGTGCAAAGACAATGAAGAAGAAAATATTCTGTAAACAACTGAAATGTATGTTTGTACATGAATGTGTATGTTTAATGATGATACAGAAACCAATAAATCAAATCAAATCAAATCAAATCAAAATTGTGTTGAAAATGGCCCAATTGCCAAATGATAATAATGATAATAATAACAATAATAAATCCTTAAAAAAACAAAATGAAACAAAAACCTTGCTGGATCAAGTAGGTGATCTGAACACTACCAAAATTCAATTTAAACGAAAAAAAAAATCAAATTCGTTTATAACTTTTTGAGTTACTTTACATACAAACCAACGCAGACAAAAAAAAAATATTCTCCTTGGTGGAGATTAGAAGGACATCATCATGAACTGGCTACAGAACATAATTATTTCATACATGATTAATGGAAGGAGGGGAGGGTGCTTCTGAGAGAGTACCCCTCCGACGCGTCGTCATTTACACACCGGAACCCACAGTTTGTTTGTTTTTAATCCTCTTTATAATACAACCACTCCCTCCACCTTTACCACTCAATATTTATACATCGAAGCGCTCACATGCAAACAGACAATTTTGTTATCCACCCTATACTATAGATGCATTTCCCTCGCCGCCGGCCCCTTCGCACAGTTTTTGTTCTGTTTTGTTTCGTTTTTGTTTGTTTGTTTTTTCAACTGACATCGTAATTTACCTCGCTATTGAGTTATTATTTTCTTCCCGTTCATTCTATTGATATTTTGGTCTATGAGGTCGATACCGATAGCGGTTTAAACACGGTTATAGTAATACACATCCCTGAGGAATGACTACACACTTTTTTGCAACATCTGAAGATTAGGACCTTAACAAATTTACTGTTGTTGTTTTTTTGCGAGATTCGTTGGAAGGGCATTAAAAAAAAAATTACTATTTTCGAGCCACTACTAATGTTATGGATCCCTCCGTGACAGAAATGTCTCTATTCCTGTCACCTTGGAATATATATTCAACTACATCCTCATAGGTCATGGTGTTATTTCATATTATTCTTCTTACGCATGGGTGACCACTGATGGCCATTGTATTATATTGTCATGTTTTCCTTTCTTCCGCACTCTCCAACCAGGGAGGTGTAAGAAAAGGAGAGACAACTCCTGCTCTCCTTTGAAGGATGCGCGGCACCGCCGAGAAGTTATGCGCTTAACTACAGGTGAAAATCAGGTGCTTTGACAAAAGAGAGCATCAATAATCGGGACTACCGCTCTCACATCTAGAAATACTTGCCCCTACTGCATTTCGCTCTCTCTCTCTCTTTCAATGTGATGGCAACAGTGAATTTGTGTACCTTGAATTGGAGCACGCTTTAGCGGAGTACTTTGTTTGAAAGATCAAAATATCCCAGATTAAAGGATAGAAAGCTAACATGCGGAAATGTGCGTATTATAGAAAATATTCGGTTTTTAAGAGGGCCTAATTTTCAGTTCATTTCGATTTGCGCATTACGAAGAAACTAGAAATACATGTTTATGATATTGAATTCTTTCCTAAAGTACTCTTAATCAGTTCGAGTATTTCATTTAAAATTTTACGGGGAAATAAAGCTTGTAATTCAACGAAAGGTGAAATGCGTTCTTCGTCTCCGAACTTCGCCTTGCAACTAGAGCGATGCAGAGCATGACTTCAAAACGTATAGTGGAATGCTAGACATCCCTTTGAACCCAAACATGTGTTTGCATGAATTACTAAGAGTTGTCTCTCCTTTTCTTACACCTCCGTGCTCCAACGAAGGTACGTTTCGTCGTCTGTTCATGACGTTGCATAGGAAGCGTTCCTTACACATATTTCAAATTTCTTCTGCTAATGAATTAAGAGTCATTCATACATTTTACTCTTAAGTTGATTAAATAATTGACTACGCTTGTAGTTGAATAAGGGTGGGATTTCACGGAGCATGCGAACGATTTGCGAACGACGCGAATGGCAAAATCCAGCATTCGTATTTTAGTCTGCAAAAGATCGCCAAACGAACGTGAGGGTTCGGAAGCCTCGTCAATTGTTCGCGATGTCGTTTTTACTTCGGCGATGATTTCAAAAAAGTTTGAAATTTTTTGCGAACCTTTTCCGCACACTTGGAATGTTGGACGTGATTTGCTCGTGAATTGTTCTCGAAAGCGTCTTTAAAGCCTAGTCATATGCGCAAGACCTTCGCAAGACACGCGCGATGTTCGCAAAATGTTCAGACAGACTCCGAAACTTTGGAGAATGTCTCGCGTATGTTACGCGAAATCTGCGAAGTTTTTCCGATCATTTTACGACGTAATCGCAAACTGTTCGCGTACCTTTCGAGACCCTTCTCGCGAACGTTTGGCGCACGTTTTGGGATGTATGACCGATACGTTTTCTACAAATAAAAATCGTACCATACATCTAACATAAAACAATTATTAACAACTACAGTAACGAAAGAAATTAAAGACTACCAAAGAGAAAGACATGTTTGATATGCAAAAAAAAAAAAAAAAAATCGCAGAATACACTTAATATTAATCTAAAGTATGCAAAATTTCATTTGAACTTTATATAGAGATTATGTGTTGGAGGAACTGCAAAAAACAAATCAAATGCTTTACTAGTGGAGATAGGTCCTATAGGATAAAGAAATATAGGCAAGCACTCCATAGAAAAATGAGAGAAAAAGAAAGGAGAAATAGAGGAAAGAAAAAAAAAATCAACTCAAGTCAGCTTCCACCTCTCCTTGGGTACATTTTATCCCATGATTATTGAAAATTTTTCGTTGTTCGCATTTCCGTCGCGTGTTCTTCGTGTAGGTAACATGCTGTACTTTAGCAATGACACACACGACATTCGCACATAAGTCGTGGAAACTAATGTTGGATTTTGTCATTCGCGTCCTTCGCAAATCGTTCGCGTGGTCCGTGAAATCCCACCCTAAGGGTGGGATTTCACGGACCACGCGAACGATTTGCGAAGGACGCGAATGGCAAAATCCAGCATTCGTATTTTAGTCTGCAAAAGATCGCCAAACGAACGTGAGGGTTCGGAAGCGTCGTCAATTGTTCGCGAATGTCGTTTTTACTTCGGCGAGAATTTCAAAAAAGTTTGAATTTTTTTGCGAACCTTTTCCGCACACTTGGTCGTGATTTGCTCGTGAATTGTTCTCGAAAGTGTCTTTAAAGCCTCGTCATTATGCGCAAGACCTTCGCAAGACACGCGTGATGTTCGCAAAATGTTCGTGAAACCCCAAACAGACTCCGAAACTTTGGAGAATGTCTCGCGTATGTTACGCGAAATCTGCGAAGTTTTTCCGATCATTTTACGACGTAATCGCAAACTGTTCTCGTACCTTTTGAGATATTCTTGCGAACGTTTAGCCCACGTTTGGGGGATGTATGACCTATACGTTCTCTACAAATAAAAATCGTAACATACATCTAAACATCAAACAATTATTAACAACTATAGTAACAAAAGAAATTAAAGACTAGCAAGGAGAAATGAATGTTTTATATGCAAAAAAAAAAATCGTAGAATACACTTAAAATTAATCTAAAGTATGTGAAATTTCATTTGAACTATAGAGATTATGTGTTGGAGGAACTGCAAAAAAAAAGATCAAAGGCTTTACTAGTGGAGATATGTCCTAGGAAAAAAAATGTAGGCAAGCACACGATAGAGAAATGAGAGAAAAAGAAAGGAGAAATAGAGGAAGGAAAAAAAATTCAACTCAAGACAGCTTCCACCTCTCCTTGGGTACATTTTCTCCCATGATTATTGAAAATTTTTCGTTGTTGGCATTTCCGTCGCGTGTTCTTCGTGTACGTAACATACTGTACTTTAGCAATGATACACACGACATTCGCACATACGTCGTGGAAACTTCGTACAAATTGCGCAAGTATATTTTTCGGCTTCATTGTCGGAAAACATTCGGAGAAAAACTTTTCCGAATGTTGGATTTTGTCATTCGCGTCCTTCGCAAATCGTTCGGTTCGGTGCTCCGTGAAATCCCACCCTTAGAGATGTTATCCGTAGCGCAAGGTCTGGTTGTAATCATCGTTTAGGTGGTATTAGATTCTAGTATCCTATTACGTCATTAATAGTAAACGTACATGTATAACCCCTTTCGATAACGTCGGTCAGCAAGTTGTGGTTTCGTTGTGTACCCTGCACGTGCTTGGTCATCACAATGGAATTCATTTCCACCTTACATACCAAATATTTTACATCAGATTTAATGAAATAAATGTAGTAAAATTTTACATTATGACACATCAGATTACTTAGATAATAATTATTCTGTTGGTATAGGTCCTGATGAAGGAATTATTACAGGCCGAAAGCTCGACTGAATAAAAGGGAGACTCAAGATCGAGAGCATGCAACGTCCGCCTCATTCTAATTTCTTTCAGTATTTATATATATATATATATATATATATATATATATATATATATATACATGTATATATATCATACGTGTATGTGTGGGTGTGTGTGTGTGTTACCGTGCATCACAAAATGAACAAAAAGCCGCACCCTTTGATTTTATGTGAGGACTTGAGAAGGTGAAACATATCAAACTATGAAACTATAGTCAATTCTTCCTCTATTATTATTCATGAGTTTGCGATCATAAATTAAATGGGAAAGTGGGTTTTCAGCATTTTCTTTACAACGCCTGTTTTTGTAGAGTAGTGTGATCAAGGTTTTCTTCGAAGCCCCTTTTCATTTCTGGAAAATCATTTGCACACTCTTCACTTTAAACTTTAAACTTTATAACTTTTGAAAGGATAATGCTACTGCAATTTCAGCTTAATCTGATAATTCCTCCATTGTTGTTACAACAGTTGTTTACATCATATTCGTTTTTTCCATTCATGTTACAGGTAGCGCGGCTTTACTAGTAAAGATTAGGTACTTGAATAGACCGTGTACCTCTCAGTTCAAACTTTTCCGGAATGTGTGCTTGTTTTCCAAAATTCATATAGGTTGGGAGAATCCATTTGAGTTGTGTTATACATCATTGTAAAGCTTAGAGTCTACTCTTTCAGAATCTGCCATTAACTAAAAGTCCGTGTCAGGTGACTTTTTGTTGGTTTTGTGATGCATGGTCACGGAAACGTTATACAATAGTGCAATGATACTACATCTATACAGTGCACTCCCGTTATAACGAAATGCTCGGGACCGGCATTTTTCTTTCGTTATAACGAAATTTCGTTATAACCGAACAAATACTACATATAACGAAAACAAGGAACCACGTATATATATCATATTATGTTTGCTGAATACTCATCATACACTGGAAAGCTATGTGAAATGTGATGGGATGACTGTATTACAATAATAAACGCAAGTTTCCCTCAGAAACTATGCGTGACACAAGGAGCGAACACACAGTAGTGTGAAGCGTTCAGCCATGCAGAGACGCTATAAATGCTGTAATGTTCCGCTAGGTATTTTCGAAAGCAAATCGCATTTCGTTATAACGGAGCACATTTCCTTTGTTTTTCTTTGTCTGTGGCGCTCGGAAAAGACTTCGTTATAACGGAAATTTCGCTATAACCGTGTTCGTTATAAGCGAATTGTGTACCATAGATTTTAATGGTGATAATTTTGGGACCAGAAGATCTACTTCGTTATAACGAAATTTCGTTATAACCGTGTTCGTTGTAACGGGAGTGCACTGTATAGAGCATAATTTTCTTGTCACTTTTTTTTAGAGAAAGAAATAAGATAAACAAGATATTGGGAATTGAACAGAGTAAGCAGCAATAAAACAGAGTAGAAGAAACAATTACAAACCCCCCTTGCACATCAGGGAGCAACCAGCTGGTGTACATATTTTGTGGAATATTCTGCAAATTGTAATTAAAAAAAACAAACAAGAAATTGATATCTTTAGGGAAATTGTGAATGGCTAGTAAGTCGTGGTTTATGCCCTCTTACAACAGATAATGTCGGAGCGACAACTCTAATGTCACGCAATTCATTGCATTTCGTCACAGCCAATATCTAATATCGCAACTTCTCTCTTTGCAAGGGGGCGGGGGTATTATGATTACCACTACTTTTGGGTTGGCATGTATTACATTTAGGGTTGTTATTACATTTGGGGTTGACATGTATTACATTAATACAGTTGTCTCCGGTTATTACATTTTATAAAATGGGTTCAAGAATGTAGCCAATAGGATGCGCTGAAATGAGTCACGTGTGCTTTGGTTACTCAGTCCCATTGCACTGCGTGTTAAATCCTATTTCCGATCGTCTGTGCGCGCGGCGGCTCCTTTGAATTGCATGCATACGCGCTGTCAATCCTGTAAACAACTTCTAGTTCGGGCTGCCGGCCGCCGGCCTTTCTTCCCTTGTGCATAACATGTGTGGTGTACGTATACTCTTATACGTACAGTACAGTAGACCAAGCGTTGTGGGACCGGACGCGTATGGAGTCACTTTGAAGGGCAAATCCAACGATTTAGCAGGTTAATTCTCACGCCGTTTTCAAAGTATGTTGTCTAGTAAGCCTATATGAGGAGTCTATATCAAGTCTTTAGGGTAAAGTGTGCGTATTCTATGTAAAATAAGTAAGTTTTCGTGCGGGAACTTAAGTGTCCGGAAACCCAACCCCCATCATACTTATATGTGCGGGATTTCCGAGTGCGACGTGCGTAAATGTTTGGGACGAACATCTTCGGACGTCTTGCCCCACAAAGGTACGTGAAAAACGCTGAAAAATGCTGTTAGTTTTCGAATTTTCGACCCATTTTATAAAACAAATGATGCACAGGATTATTTCGTGGCGTCTTTGCCTCGTGCATGTTTCACAATTGTAAATACCCTCGAGTGCACTATACGCCTTCACTAACGCACTCTATCCTGTGCGTCATTTGTATAAAAGGGAATGGCTAGTAACCGATCAGTGGGAATGCTGGAGGATGATTGTTAATCTGCACATTACTTGAATATGAGACCGTTCTGAAGCAAATAATTTTCACACAACAGTAGATATATAATGTACTCTTAAATGAATCCCACAAGGATTGAAACAATCATCCCTCAGCATTCCCACTGATTCCCACTGATCGGTTACTAGCCATCCCTTTAAGGGTTCAAATATATTACATTTACGGTTGACTCGATTACTAGTATTACATTTAACGTTAAAATGTATTACATTTAGGGTCGATATTACATTTATAGAGGTGAAACAGGTCGTTTCAACACACTCAAAACGCAGCTGTTTCTTGTACATTATATTATTTTTTGTCTAGTAGTCAATAATAATGATCACAATTATTATTGATAATGACAATTTGATAATCATCACAATTTCAATTACCTTTATCATTATCTCTAATGTGACTAATACTTGTTTTGACCTTGACCTTTGTGCTGATCCCTATTATCTTAAGACTTTATATTATATCACAATAGGCACACAGCTAAAATGGTATCTTTGAAATTACATATAAACATTAGAGTCAGTCACGGTTACAGCGCATCTCGCAAAAGATCAAAAGCATAGAATGATTATGTCATGAACATCGACAAACTGTGAAAACATGAACGTGACATGTTAGAGTTACATAATTGTAGTACATCCGCCGTGCTCCTTTCTAGAGAGGAAATGAATATGAGGTGATAAACATAAGTATGAGCGTAAAATATCAACTTGCATAACTATCACTCGAAGTTGCGGAGGCTCAAGAATGATTACAGCTACTAGACTGCAGAAGTACTTCAGTCCATGAGTCTTTTCAAGTTCTAAATAACCGCTCTGCCTTTTTCCGAGCAGGGGCCACTCTGATTTCTTCACACCCCTTCCAGTACTGTTTGGCTGATGTAGGCCAATAAACGATGGTATACTATCAGTGCTAATTATAGTTGTTTCACTTTTAGGATGATGGATCGACTGATAATCATTACAGATTATTACCATGTATGTAATGTGATTTTAGCATCCATTATACCACTGTCCTAACACATCATGAGCATTCTTTAATACACTCTTCTGAGTTTAAATTCTACATTCAATATCTGTTGCGTTTCTAGTCCCAACGCTCTCCCTGAGGATTCAGGCTGGAGGCATCTCTGCAGGGAACGGTCTCTTAGAGGTGTACCACGAAGAGTCTGGAGCCTGGCTTCCAGCGTGTGCCGATAATTGGGATTCATACACAGCTCGCAAAGCATGTCGACAGCTCGGTTACCCCGAAGTTTCGATGTATGAGCCTGAGGGCGGCTTCAATCTTGACAGCAGTACATTTGTTCTTACGCGTTCATGTGGTGAAGGTAACGCCATTTTGGAAATAAGCCGCTTGGCACCAGTACAACAAAACGGTGATTACATTTATTATTTACAATCAGCTTCCTGATGGACATAAAAATGTTAACCCTCGAAAATTAGCAAGGTATCTGCTCTTTCGTTTCTTTGTAAAGATCACACATTCAAGAAAAGATTCTTTCTATACAGTGATAGGCTTCCTTCTCTTTTTTTTTTTTTTCGTTTCCAACACCCCCCCCCCCCCCCCTCCCCCGCCCTTCCCGGAATCAGCGCTGATCTCTCCCTTTTCTTCATATCACTCAGACGTGGAAGTTCTACAGGAATGTTCTTCAAACTCTGCCTTGCGCACGTCTCTGAATATCATCAGTCTGAAATGTCATCGTAAGTTACGCTTTCTATTTGATAAACGGCTGAGTATCTTATATCTTGAAACGTTTCTATGCATATTCTTAGTGATTTAGACTCGAGCAGGAACTCTTGGGGTATTCCTCTGCAAATAACAAAACGCTCGTACTACAATAATTGTGTAGTGTCCTCTTAACAGTGATGACTAAAGCGGCCGCAGCCGCCCATCCCCACCCCCCCCCCCCACACACACACAAAATAAACACACACATTTTATACTAAAAACTTTCATCGGCTGGGGATGATGAATAATTAAATGACTGAGCTTCAACCAACCTTAAAATTGTAGAGGGCAAGCTTTCGTCCTCTCCTGAGGACTTTCTCAAGCCTTATGCAGTGTTGTCTTGCTGGCTCCGTTGCCTGTCTTTATTAATCACTGGACCATATATTGGTGAAAGGGTATAGCCCGAGTCTCTGTTGAGAGCTGGATTGACCCTTCTGATCCAAAGTGCTTCCTTTATTTTCCTTTTTAACCAGTTGCTTTCAAAGTCAATGATACGTGCCTCATCCCATTCAATGTTGTGTCCTGTGTTGTAAGAGTGCTCAGCTATCGCCGAGTGTGATGGATTGTTTAGTCTCAGTGCCCTTTTGTGTTCCTTGAGTCTCTCGTTCAAGGTTCTGCTGGTTTCCCCAATGTAACAATTGATTGTTACATTGGGGAAACCATTTTGTCAAAATATGTTGAAAAATGAATAAATATCAATGTCAATGAATACAAACGTCATTGTTGCATTGAAAAAAGTGAAAAATAAACAAGGAAAAGATAATGTGAAATAAAATGTTGGTAGGATGGGTTCAAACGAACAAACACATATTTACTTAAACACGTGCATACATACACACATCAATCACATACAAGCCCAGACCTCAGAACAAAGGAACAGACATTTGATTCAACATGTCATTACAGTTTTCCTATTAAGATTTAAATTAAACTGTTCATGAAATCTATTCATGAAATATATATTAAAATTAATGTTTCGAGCAAAAACCGTTCTAACCGCAAAGGGATCCAACCGAACTCTGTTGGGTATTTATCTGAAGAATTGTGTTAATTGGGTTAATCTCTTACTTTATTGTGATGGAGGTTATACATATCACCTCGTACTGGTTAACGTAAAAAAAAAATAATAATTCTTTAACCTCTAGAAGCTTTTTTTTTTTTCGAATTTATCAGATAACGCGTGATGAAGTAGGTCTTACGTGTATTTTAAGTTTTATGGCATCAACGGCTTATAAGAGTCAAGAAAGGCTAAAACATCATTAAGAGATAAGGATCCAGTTTGGTCGATGAATGTCCGACAGGTATGCAATATGATGTGTCTGACGAAAGCCAAACTAATTATGGCTTAGAATGTCGTGAAATATTTTCGGGTACTCTAGGCAATGAGTCAAATAGACATTGGTCTGCCAAAACATCTCGATCCACTATTCCTTTCTGACTTTATTTAAGGTTCCCTCACGTCCCGCCATTCCGTTCTCATTCATCCTAATCTTCATCTGTGTCTCTACGCTCCTATCCTTGATCTCATCTTTATCCATGCTCTCCCTTCCAATTATCCAGTTTAAGTGTATCCATGTCTTTAGCTTCTCATCCTCGATATCGTGTTAAACCAATGTTTGTCATCTCTCACCATTTCATCTCTATCATTTAAAATCATTGCCCAGTCAAATGCCTTTCGAAGGATCATTCTATTTTCCCTATGCTGTCATACTTTTCATTCCTTCTAGGGCCTGGTTACCAAGGCTGTTTTAAGGTCACCTATTCGCAAGCAAGACATCCTAACATATCACTTGTAAGCACCACTGAAGACTGTCTCCTGACCTGCAGAGATCAGCAGAATAACTTTGCGTTCATCCGACAAGATGAATGTTTTTGTCTTGATGCCACTGAAGGACAGAACCTGTTAGATAGCCTTCCCTTGGAAGCAAAGGATGAGGAACGGTGTAACAGTTCATGCTCCGGCAACAGCAATGAACAGTGCGGTGAGGCAGCGGGATATCCAGCATGGTATTCAGCCTACAACGGTAAGCGATGATTTTGATTGAACCCAAACTCTAAAGTAACGTTACGAGTTACTTGTTTTGTTGCAGTCATTTCAGAATGAATTTGTAGAATAGATAGATTTATCACACAGCGTAGCTCACAACCGTTGGAAAGCTCATTCACGATAATTGTGATTGATTGATTAGAATTGGTTAAAATGAACTGAAGCACTCTTTCAAGAGTATTGGGAATTTTCCGGCAGCCTGCAGTATCTTGAGTTTAACACCTGATCTTTAAACACATAGACACAACTCCTGTTAACAAGCACTGTCCTTGCGGTGACATTTTGTGGAGTATAAAGTCAATATTCACCTAGATGATCACTTCGACTGATTTTGCAGCTACAGTAAAGGGAAGAATAATAGCATATTAAAATATTTCAAACAACATACATTTGTGCAGCGTGAATATGTACCTCTGGGCGACCTTGACATTCCATCAAAATTACTTTCGTGTAATATCTTAAAAAGAATATTCCCAAAGATCATCGAATCAGATATGTACACAATAATGATTCACATATATCCATCTGTGTAATCTTTCACCAAAATGAAGCGTCTATCGGCTTCTGTGACCGTCACGTAAGTGTACAGCATGGGCAATGGTCTAGGAACGGCAGCGTTTTCTTCGGTTCGTCCTCAACCCTGACATGTGACAAAGGTTACAAGGTCACAGGGAGCCAAACTGTTCACTGTGTCCCTGGACAGTCACCGTACAAACCCAACTGGAGCTCAACATTCCCTTCATGTTTAAAAAAAGAGCCTGGTAAGTGGAAGCATGTTTGAATTCTTCAAGTAACTGAAATGACAATGAATGACACAATTGAGTCGAGTATGCACATTTTAATGGCTCTGACATCTTCTCATATTTCATTCGCAAATACATCCAAGTATGCCCAAGTAACGTCAAATTCTATTGTATGATAACGTTTCCTATAATCGCAACGTTCAACCACCATAAAACCATTTACAGGCTTCTGTAAAGCTCATGGCAACGATCAGGATGGGCATTGGTTCCAGAATGTACCCACTGAGTTGTAGCCAGTTCAGGTATACATGCTTATTGTTGCTGTTAAATCTATTTGAGACTAGCGAATCTAGTTGATTCCATTAGGAAAACTTCATGATAGGCAAATTGGTAGGCAAATTGGGACGCTGGGACATTACCTAACCAATAATAAGTTAGCTATGCGTGTAATGCACCCCCCACCCCATTAACAGATTTTAGACTGTATGCCCATTTCATCGGGTGCACGTCACGCGACCGACACCAACGAGTCATACAGCCTATAAGTCATACAGCTCACAAGTTATACAGCCCACGAGTAATACAGCTCACAAGTCATACAGCCTACTAGTTGTACAGCCCAGGAGTTCGACACTGAGTAAATAAAGCTCACGAGTTCGACAACAAGTAGAATAAGCCCACAAGTTATACAGCCCATGAGTTCGACACTACGCACAAAAGGCTCACGGGACTGACACTATGCAAACAAAGCCCACGAGACCGACACTACGCTTAATAGGCTCACGAGACCGACACTAGGCAAAAGAGGCCCACGAGACCGACACTAGGCACAAGAGGCTCACGAGACCGACAGGATGAACAGCGCCACCTATAGACCAATTAATTGTATAGGGTGTCCAGATAATGTCATAAGGAGGATATAAGTGCTGTAAAAGGAGAGTTGCTATAGGGTATTACCCTTCAATTGCCCTCCTTCACCCCTGGACGGTCCAAGATCTTCGATTGTAAGTGCGCATGTGAGTGTTTGTGAAAAAAATAAACAAAATTCAGTAAAGGTGCATAAGATGTTTCAACATCAATTTCTAAAATGCCAAAAACACCTTCGTTTCCCTCTCCGCAAAGCCCATACCGGTATAGGCCTACACCTACTTAACAATATAAATAATAAAATGATGTGGACATTCAGATCAACCAACTAGAAAAATGCAGAGTTATGATATGAAGTTCACTCCAAGAAAATTATTCACAAAATGGTCAATGTTGCAATGCACACCACCTTTACATGAAAGGGCAAGTAGCCATTTGCGAAGGTGTTAAGTATAAATTTTACAACAAAAAAAAACTAATGTAATCGTCTATTATTGTAGCATTGAGAATTCGGAAAAAGAAGATGCATCCATTGAAACAACTATTCTATTTTATAGAAAATGTGCCGTTTTGAAAATAATTTTACAAAGACAAGCAACAAATTGAGGAGAATCGCGGCGATATAAAACTTTTTCATCCGTTGAATTTCATACATTATAGTTACAGAGAAAATCACAAATGTATTACTTTCAGCAGGCGGATATGATATGATAATGCCTACTTAACTTGTGAAGCGAGAAAGAGAAGAAAACTTAGATCCTGTCCATCGTCTAGCTAGAAATTAGGAAAGCCTATTAAAGATAGCACAATGGCATCTAAATCTAAACCACACATCGTTTATATCCTCTTATTTTTTGTACATTATTATTTTTTAGGGGGGTGTCCCATGAAGAGGCCAATTATATTAAAAACAAAAGAAAAATTGGTAACAATTTCTCTCCCCGTAGCGTGACAGTACTGCCTCTAAAAGTCACACGTGTAGAAATACATCCTTCATGTCGTTGATATGCAGATGGAGGTGTTCAATTAGTACTTCTTCTCTCGCTCGACAGCGTAACGAAATTGCACCCGCCAGTATGTAATTCTCACCTTAATGGAACACGCTGTACAGGAACATATTTTTAATTGACATTTAAATGGCGCTGTTCATCCTGTCGGTCTCGTGAGCCTTCTTTGCCTACAGTGTCGGTCTCGTGGACTTTCTTTACCTAGTGTCGGTCTCGTGAGCCTTCAATGCCTAGTGTCGGTTTCGTGGGCTTTCTTTGCCTGTACAGTTTCGGTCTCGTGAGCCTCTTTTGCGTACTGTAAAGCTAGGCTGAAGCTAGGCTGACACTTGCACGACTTTTGGCCACGATTTTGTCTTGGCAATTCGTGCCATTTTGGGGCACGAACTGAGAGGCTCCCGCACTGTTCACGACTAGTTCACGCTTAGTTCACGACGAGTTCACGACGAGTTCACGAATAGTTCACAAATGCGTGCCCATTAGTGTCCACATAGACACGAACTGGCACGACGAGTTCACGAATAGTTTGCGCATAGTTTACGCATAGTTTACGCACTTCCCGCATTGGCACGACGAGTTTGCGCAATTCGGACGGTGTCGTGCCGACTTGGCCACGCCATAAAGGGGGCCTCCCCAATCCCAGGTAATTTTTGGATTGGATGTGGAAGAGACAACATGCTGAATACTTATTTGCTGTTTGCTGTTTTCTTGTTAATGAATTGTTTTTATTTCAAAACATTTGTGTTTTTTTTTTTCTTTTTAGGCCATTTTCCCCCAAAATGTCAACAATCGCGATTTTCGTGTCGCCAGCATGTTCGTATAGATAAGATCGATATTGTGTCCCTCAGAAATCAATATTTTTAGTTCATCCGAGAGGCTGGACCTGTAAAATAATTTCAATAAAGATTATTGGGGCCCCCAGGATGATATTAGAAATATGATCCAAAGTTTGATGTATAACCATAAAAAACCCATGCATGTCGCCAGAAGAGGACGTGCTCATACAAGTTCCTACTCATTAACGTATCATCAAATCTTTTGTGCTTTATTCCATTGCCCCTCAAGTGCCTGAATGAAAAATAATATTACATAACAATATGATGTTTTGATCTTTCTCCAGGAAGTCATAAGTATCATGTCGCTAAATCGCCGGCAGATACGTTACCCTTTTTGAGACCCTTAAGAGAAGATCAAAGTAAAGCCGCATAGCACTGTAATTTAATGTGTTAAACAAAGTCAACTTCAAGCATACGTGGAACCATGATTTATTCATGGAATCTCTTTTCACAAAATATTATACTGATCCGAAGCCGTGGAAACCTAATGTTACGATGAGCTGATATCAGATACGTTACCTAAAATTTGCTACATTTAGAAAAAAAAAGGTATGCTGTTATTATGAAACCAAAGCTCCGGTACTCTTGAGTATTTAAGGTAATGATTGATCACACAACAGAAATTACTCAAGAAAATTAATAATATAGAAAATTAATATATTGAAGAAACTCGCATCTGAACCTTCACCCCTCTGAATAATATTTTTCTTTCTTTCAAAATTATTTTTTTTTTTGTAAATAATAGTGTGCGAATGGTAACGGCTCATCAGATAAGTTACCATCAAACTCGTCAGATACTTTACCAATAAAAGTATATCTTGCAGCAAAAATAACCGTAACGCGCTTTTTTGCGCGGATTTAACCGGTTGGCATCGTGCTCTATACGACTTGATAAAAAAAAAACATGCCGTTCTAAAAGGATTTAAAGGTTTATGTAATGAAAAATCGGTTTTGAAGTGGCCGAGATATCCAAAATAAGGCAAAAGAAAGAGGTCCTAACAAAATGTGATGGCCGATCTATTTTTATTTGAACGTCTTCCTTTTATTTAATTATGGACATCTCAGCCATTTCTAAACCGATTATCATCAAATGATTTTTTTTTTGATAAATAAAAGTACAAGTAAATTTCAATTTTCTTGCAAAAGGTTCAAAACTGAATCCTCATCTAAACTAGAACTATACTATCCCTTAGAATTATGACATTTGCAAAAAGTGCCGTCAGATACACGTTACAAATCCATTTTATTTCTGTTTTGTTGAGGTTTTGTGTGTGTGTGTGAGAGAGAGAGAGAGAGAGAGAGCGTTTTGTACCACAATAAATTTTTGTCTGAAAACAATCAACTTAGGACTTTTAAGGGCTGAAGTCTGGTACCCACCTTATGTTGTCAACTTTACAGCAAACGAGGCTACATGAACGCTCTATACCTTTGTTCATTATAATTTTGCATCTTATCTACATAAAATACTATTATGGTTAAAGTCAAGAGCACTTCCTTGGTTGAAAAATGCTCTGAAAATGACTGTAGGATTTGATGTCTCCCTTTTTGCATGAGTTTTTTTTTTTTCAATCACATCATTGTGTGATCTGGGTTTGATGTAGATCGGTAGTTTAATGTGTCACTAAGCATAAATGCTTTGTCAGATACGTTACCATCTTTTCTCGATTCGTGAGAGAGAAAAAGAAACTATTAAAAAAAGAAACAAAGAAGAAACAAAAAAAAAGACATGAAAAAAAGAAACGGAAAAGCATGGCGCGCACTGCCACGCACTGCCACACATCCTCCCCGCATCGTCCCGACGAGTTCACGACGAGTTCACGAACAGTTTGCGCATAGTTCACGACCCGGTCACGAAATTTTGGCGTGAAATGTGCGTAAACCCGTCGTGACTGCGTGCCATGTCGGGACGAGAATTTTGAAATGTTCGAAATTTTGGTCACGACAAAATTTCGCGACCGGCTCGTGAACTATGCGCAACCTGTTCGTAAACTCGTCGTGAACTCGTCGGGACGATGCGGGAGGATGCGTGCCAGTGAGTGGCAGTGCGCGCCATGCCACGAGTGTCACGAATCGTGTCACGAATAGTTCATAAACAGCTCACGTCGAGTTCGCGTGTAGTTAACGACATGTTCAAGAATTGTGCGCGTCGCAGCGTGGCCGTGGAAGCCGTGGAAACCTACGTTACGATGAGCTGATATCATATACGTTACTTAAAATTTGTTTCCATTTAGAAAAAAGTATGCTGTTATATGAAAGCAAAGCTCTGGTACTGTTGAATATCTAAGGTAATAATTAATCACACTACATAATTTGCTCAAGAAAATTAATATTTTTGTAAATAATAGTGTGAGAACTGTGAAGGCCCATCAGAAACGTTACCATCAAACATGTCAGATACGTTACCAATGAAATGTATCGGGCAGCAAAGTTAAGCGCGACGCACTTTTGTGCGCGGATTTAACCGATTGACATTGTGCTCTATACGACTTGATAAGAAAACATGCAGTTCTAAAAGGAAATAAAAGTTTATTTAATGAAAAGTCGGTTTTGAAGTGGCGAAGATATCCAAAATAAAGTAAAACAAAGAGAAACAAAATGTGATGGCCAGTCTACTTTTATTTGAACATCTTCCTTTTACTTTATTATGGACATCTCAGCCATTTCTAAACCGATTTTCATCAAATAAACTTTTCGTAAGTATAAGTTGATTTTGATTATCTTGCAAAAGGTTAAAAACTGAATCCTCGTCTAAACCAGAACTATAATATTATCCCTTAGAATTATGGAATTTACAAAAAGTGCCATCAGGGGGGTGTTTCATCAACGTTTGTCAGCGCTGACAACTTGAATTACCATAGTAACAGTCAGTGACCAGAGCATCTCAACCAATCAAAACCAAGGATTTTGCTGAAATTGGTCAGCGCCGACAGTTGTCGGCGCTGACAAACGTTGATGAAACACCCCTGATATATGTTAGAAATTCATTTTATTTCTGCTTTGTTGAGGTTTTGTATGTGTGTGTGTGTGTGAGCGTTTTGTATACCACAATAAATTGTTGTCTGTAGAAATCAACTTAGGACTTACCCACCTTATGCTGTCAACTTCACAGCAAACGAGGCTACATGAACGCTTTATACTTTTGTTCATTATGATTTTGCATCTTATCTACATAAAATGCGCTCAGTATTATGGTTAAAGTCAAGAGCACTTCCTTGGTTGCACAATGCTCTGAAAATGACTATAGGATTGATGACGTCTAGCGTTTTGCATCAGGTTTCTTTTAATCACATGGTTGAGTGATCTGGGTATGATGTAAATCGGTATAGTTGAATGTGTCAATAAACATAAATGCTTTGTCAGATTTATTGCGGACAGGAACAAAGGAAAATTGAATTTGAGCGTATCATGTGCACAGAAATCTTTTCCAACTACATTTTCTTCCATGTAATTATAAAATTCCGGAACTATATCAGATAAAAAGTATTGTGGATTTGTGTTTGTTTGGTTCTCGTATTTCACGTATTATTCAAAGTTTTATCTTATCTTCTACCTATGACGAAATCATTTTTTTTTTTTTTACGTTTAGAAGTGCGGTGTTTTAACGAAAATAGTCACATTATCATGTTCTTACATGTAAAAATGAATTTATTGGCATGATTGGTGTTTGGTCTGAAACGTACGCTAACGGAACTTTTGATGCGTCAGATACGTTACCACACGCTGTTCTTCTTCTGATCCAGAATGTACCTAATCTGGGAGAGATGTTGCCTGGTATTTGCTATTCATGGGAAGTGTAATACTTATCAATGATGTTTCATACATAATCAATGAGATTATTGATATGATTCAAATGCAGGTACAAAGTTGAATTAGGGTAACATATTTTAAGTCGAAATATATTTATTTTCTTGCTTTCTATTTAGCCTTCACTTTCTAAATCGGGATCATTTTTATTACACATTAGATCACGGCTGACTCCAAAATGTTTTCATGATGTTTGTTTATGTTTAAGCTTGTAGTTTTGCGTAAGCATTGCCATTTTAAAGCGAGAAATAAGCAGACAATCAACGATTTTCTAAGATGTTACCTCTGGTAACGTAGCTGAGTGGTACTAACATGTAAAAAAGCACTCTCCGTTTTGAAATGTTTCTAGAAAAAATATGAGGTTTCAAAAATCACCCATCTATTGTTTTGTATTCCTAAGGAATCAAACTTTCTGAATTGATAATACATTAATTAAATCTTTGATGTTAAATTTCTGTCATTTGTACAACTGTAATTGCACACTTTTTCGGAGAATGACCATAGAGCAGTTGCCAGGTACAGACATCTTCTCTTCTCTGCAATGATAGTGTCTCTGGCATTCAGCATGTTGTCTCTTCCACAACCAATCCAAAAATGGCCAAGGGTTGGGGGAGGCCCCCTTTTTATATGATGTGCCCAAGTCGGTACGACACCGTCCGAATTGCGCAAACTCGTCGTGCCAATGCGGGAAGTGCGTAAACTATGCGCAAGCTATGCGCAAACTATGCGTAATCTCGTCGTGCCAGATCTTGTAAATGTTGACACTGATGGGCACGCATTCGTGAACTATCCGTGAACTCGTCGTGAACTATGCGTGAACTAGACGTGAACAGTGCGGGAGCCTCCCAGTTCGTGCCCCAAAATTGCACTTGCCACGACAAAATCGTGGTCAAAAGTCGTGCAAGTGTCAGCCTAGCTTAAAGCTAGGCTGACACTTGCACGATTCTGTGGCACGCATTGGCACGACTTGTGTCGTGCCAGTGCGCAAACTACTCGTAAACTGGCGTGAAGTGTGCGTAAACCCGTCGTGACTGCGTGCCATGTCGGGACGAGAATTTTGAAATGTTCAAAATTTTTGTCACGACAAAATTTCGGGACCTGATCGTGAACTATGCGCAAACTCTTCGTGAACTCGTCGTAAACTCGTCGGGACGATGCGGGAGGTTGCGTGGCAGTGCGTGGCAGTGCGCACCATACCACGACTGTCACGAACTGCCACGAAGAGTTCCCGAACGACTCACGACCAGTTCACGACCAGTTCACGAACAGTTCACGAGCAGTTCGCGACTACTGCGCGACAGTGGCGCTCGCGTAGGTGCGGGGGTATATATAGGGCTTCATGGACACTGTTCGCCTTTTCAGAGATGGCCAGCGAAGAGACAACATGCCTAAAAAGACACGAGGAAGAACAAAGCAGGGGAGGCCAGAAGCCGGCAAGCCAGAGGCAGAGACCACTGAGAGAGATCATTCCCCCCAGTCGTCCATATCAAGTGTCGATGGTATCCCGGAGACACAGCAGGATCCCCTCGAAAGCCAGATACAGCCATCGAGTGAGGACGAGTCTACCAGGCAGCAGAAGAAGCGTGTCCGGGTGTCCAAGAAAGAAATCCCTGAGTACCGCTGGTCAGAAGAGGCCGAGTTTAGGTTGGCCGAGCTTGTGAAAGACAACACCCAGCTGTATGACAAAAAGCAAAAGGGGTGGCTCAACGTGGCCGCCAAGAACAGCAGGTGGGACCGAGTCGGAGAGCAGCTGGAGCCTCCTGCCACTGGTCCTCAATGCAAGAAACACTACGAGAACATGAGAACCAGGGTGGGGAGGATTATGAAGAAGGAGAAGAAGAGTGGGGCTGGCCAGTCACAGAGGAGTGCCCGTGACGACCAGATCATGGAGACCTGGGGTTTCCTGACGCAACACATCGTCCGGGGAGAGACAGTCCCCAGTGAGCAGTTTGCTGTCCTAGAGTCAGCTGCAGTGACGATCAGCGACGATGACGATGATGAAGTGGGGTCCACAGGTTCCCAGAGCCAAGCATCTACTACCACCGGGAAGGGCAAGGGTAAGGGGAAACGTTCTAGGCCACCAGCACAAGAGACGGCCGCCACAACCGCCGACACCGGGGTGACTCAGAGCGACCTCAGTGATGCAATGAAGCAGGTGAGAATCCCAATATTTACATGCAGATTGTAGGCCTATTCCAGTTTGATCCACTGCTCTTGACATGACATGTGCAATATGTTGCATTGAAATGCTGTACTAAATTGTTCCAATGTTTGTATGTTTCAGATCCTCTCCAAAGCAGATTCCTATGGGGCCAGCCACTCCTATACCGGCCAACAAAAGATCGTATACGATTTTGCGTGCCTGCTGGAAGGGCACATGCAGGGCATCCCGGAGGACTCCTGGCATGAATTCCAGATAAACTGTCTCAACCTTGTCCACCGCTACAGGCAGCGGCGTCAGCTCTTCCAGAAGCCACAGCAACAACCACCCATGAACTGGCCAGCCCCGCAGCAGCAACCTTGGCAGCCATCTCAGCAGCAGCAGTTCTGGCATCAACCTCAACCAGCCACTTGGCAGGCACCGCCACAGCAGCAGCAGCAGTCTAAGCAGCAACCTCCATCCAGTCAGCCATCACCTCTAACCTGGATGCCGCCCCAGTCACCACAGTCTACATGCCAGTCCTCCTGGACCCGTACCAACGAGTGGGAACCAGGGATGCCACCTGCACCGTCAGCCACCCAGGCTCCTTCACCAAGACCTTCAGTGTCGTCGCTGTCAGCCACCTTCAAGACACCTGTAACACCATCCAACTTCTCTGCCCTGACCCCAGGATCCGTCGACAACAGCCTAGAGGGTATGTCACCCTCAACCCTCTTCACCTCCAAAGAACTCGACACACCACCAGTCCAACGGGTATCCCCAGGCAGCGGTACCAGCACCAGCAAGGACACTGAGTGAGAGACTCTACAAAGTGAGGGACTTTGACAGTCAGAGCCATTGAGAGACATGTAAATATTTTTAAATAGTTGGACTGTGATACTTGTTCATATTTGTTGTTTGATGTTTTCATGTTAATACATTGTAATTTTATTTGAAAACACTTGTTTTTCTTTTTAACCGTAAAATAAAGTTAAAGGGAAACGAAAACGAAACGAAAAAAAAAACAATGAAGAAGAAACAAAAAAAGGAAAGAGAAACGAAAAATTAAAGGACACCAGCAAGGACACTGAGTGAGAGACTTGTTCATATTTGTTGTTTGCTGTTTTCACGCAAAAAAAAAAAAATTGTTTGCTGTTTTCACGCAAAAAAAAAAATGTTTGCTGTTTTCATGTTAATAAATTGTTTGTTGTTCTTATGTTAATACATTGTAATCTTATTTGAAAACACTTGTTTTTCTTTTTAACCTTAAAATGAAGTTAAAGAGAAACGAACACGAAACGAAACGAAAAAAATAAAAGAAGAAGAAACAAAAAGGAAAAGGAAAAAGAAACGAAAAATAAAGGACACCAGCAAGAACACTGAGTGAGAGAATTGTTCATATTTATTGTTTGCTGTTTTCATGAAAACAAATTGTTTGCTGTTTTCATGTTCATAAATTGTTTGTTGTTCTTATGTTAATGCATTGTAATCTTATTTGAAAACACTTGTTTTTCTTTTTAACCCTAAAATGAAGTTCAAGAGAAACGAAAACGAGACAAAACGAAAAAAATAAAGGAAGAAGAAACAAAAAGAAAAAGGAAAAAGAAACGAAGAATAAAGGACACCAGCAAGAACACTGAGTGAGAGACTTGTTCATATTTATTGTTTGCTGTTTTCATGCAAATAAATTGTTTGCTGTTTTCATGTTAATAGATTGTTTGTTGTTCTTATGTTAATACATTGTAATCTTATTTGAAAACACTTGCTTTTCTTTTTAACCCTAAAATGAAGTTGAAGAGAAACGAAAACGAAACGAAAAAAAAATAAAAGAAGAAGAAACAAAAAGAAAAAGGAAAAACAAACTAAAAATAAAGGACACCAGCAAGAACACTGAGTGAGAGACTTGTTCATATTTATTGTTTGCTGTTTTCATGCAAATGAATTGTTTGCTGTTTTCATGTTAATAAATTGTTTGTTGTTCTTATGTTAATACATTGTAATCTTATTTGAAAAATTGTTTTTCTTTTTAACTTTCAAATGAAGTTAAAGAGAAACGAAAACGAAACGAAACGAAAAATGAACGACACCAGCAAGGACACTGAGTGAGAGACTTGTTCATATTTGTTGTTTGCTGTTTTCATGTTAATAAATTGTTTGCTAAATGAAAGAAAGATATTATTCAGAGGGGTGAAGTCTCAGGTTTGAGTTTCTTCAGTTTGTCTTCCTCTTCAAATGAAAATCTGTAAGATCGCAACTGCTGATCTGCATATTAACAAACATGTCGGAAAAAAGGAACCAGTGGGACTCAAATCTGTCATCTACTGTAGTTGCAGATGACAGGTTCGAGTCCCACTGGTTCCTTTTTCCGACATGTTTGTTAATTTACAGATCAGCAGTTGCGATCTTAACAAATTTTCATTTGTAGAGGGAGATGTAGAGGGAGACAAATTGAAGAAACTCAAACCTGAAATTGTTTGCTGTTTTCATGTTAATAAATTGTTTGTTGCTTTTATGTTAACATATTGTTATCTTATTTGAAAATACTTGTTTTTCTTTTTAGCCTTAAGATGAAGTTAAACAGAGACGAAAAAAGAAATGCAAAAGAAACAAAAAAGGAAAAAGAAACGAAAAATAAAGGACACCAGCAAGGACACTGAGTGAGAGACTTGTTCATATTTGTTGTTTGCTGTTTTCATGTTAATACATCGTTTGCTGTTTTCATGTTAAAAAGAAACGAAACGAAACAAAAAAATTAACGAAAAAGAAAAAAAAAGAAAAAAAACGAAAAAAAACGAAAAGAAACGAACAAAAGAAAAAGAAGCGAAAACAAACAAACGAAAAGAAAAAGAAAGGAAAAGAAAAAGAGAAAAAGAAACTAAAACATGAAACAAAAGAAGAAACGAAAAAAAGACACGTGAAAAGAAACTGAAAAGAAAAGGAAAAAATAAAACAAAAAGGAGAAATGAAAACGAATAATGAAATAAAAGAAGTACCCTCCCCCCACTCACCCCAAGAAAGGAAAAGAAATGAAGAAATGGAAGTAATAGAAAAGAGAAACGAAAAGAAAGAGAAGCGGAAAAGAAACGCAAGAAAGTCCCCTTACCCACCCATCCCCCAAAAAGCGAACAATTTCGTTTCATTTCTCTTTTCATTCACTTCCATTGTTTTTTTTTTTTCTTTTTTTCTTTGGGGTGAGTGGGGGAAGTGACTTCATTTTATTTTCATTGTTTTCTCTTCTTTTCTGTTTCCTTTTTTCTTCTTTTTTTGTATCTTCTTTTTTCTCTTTTTATCTCTTTTTTCTCTTTTTCCTATCTTTTTCTTTTGTTTTCATATTTTTTTGTTTCTTTTTCTTTTATCGTTTCTTTTTTTTTTCTTCTTTGGGGGAGTGGGGGAGGGCAGTTTTTTGTATCTTCTTTTTTCTCTTTTTAGTCTCTTTTTTCTCTTTTTCCTATCTTTTTCTTTTGTTTTCATATTTTTTTGTTTCTTTTTCTTTTATCGTTTCTTTTTTTTTCTTCTTTGGGGGAGTGGGGGAGGGCAGTTTTGTTATTTTCTTTTTTTCTTTGTCCTTTATTATTTCGTTTCTTTTTCGTTTTTATTGGGGGTGAATGGGGGAGGGGACTTCTTTTCTCTATTTCATTGTTCCGTTTCATTTCTCCTTTTCTTTTATTGCATTTCCTTTTCTTTTCCATTCCTTTTTTCGTGTCTTTTTGTACTTTTCTTCTTTTTTTCTTTTTTTTTAGTTTCTTTTTCTCTTGTTCGTTTCTTGTTCGTTTTTTCTTTTGTTTGTTTTCGTTTCTTTTTCTTTTTTTCGTTTATTTTTCGGACATTTTTTTTTTCCTTTTCTTTTCTTTTTTGGGGGCGGTGGGGGAATCATCTTTTTTTTTTCATGATTTCTTTTCATTTTTTTTCTGACTTCCTCTCTTTAATTTCTTTTATTTTCTATTCCTTCATTATTCTTTTTTTTTTGGGGGGGGGGGGAGGGATTTTCGTTTCTTGTAGTTCAACATGGAATAACCGTGGATGTAGCTCATGGAGCAACTACCATTCTTTCTTGCCAAGGGACAGCACCAGCTGGATGCAACTCATGGAGATACTACCATTCTTTCTTGCCAAGGGACAGCACCAGCAGGGGACATGTAGTAATGTGACAGGTAGTCTCGCTGATCCTTTGCATCCTTGTGGGTATGATGGCCGGTTAGAGGCAGCAGCCCCTGCAGGTGTCGGTCAGTCCTCCAATCACCAGGGATTAGATCACGTGTGTCCGGATCTTCGCGGTCCACTTCTGAAATTGCATGTGGGTATCTGATGAGGATGAGGTTGTGCAGGACACAGGCGCACATGGTGATCAGGTTGATGGTGTCGGGGTGCTGCTGCATCGTCATCAAGAAGCAACGGAACCTTTGACACAAAATTCCAAAGGCATTCTCCACGACACGTCGGGCACGAGACAACCTGTAGCTGTATATGCGTTCTCGTAGGACCTGTGACCGATGGGAGAATGGTTTCATCATCCAGGTTCGGAGCGCAAAGGCGTCATCCCCTACGAAGTGATAGGGCACTGGCTGGTCATCATTAGGCAGTGATTCTTGTTGAGGCACTCCAGCTCTGTTCTCTTCTACAGCATCATGTAGGGAAAAGTTACTCCATGTTCCTCCATCCGACGCACCACCTTCTGCCCCGATATCCACATAGAGGAACTTGTAGGTAGCATCTGCTACTGCCATCAGCACAATGCTGTGGAAGCCCTTGTAGTTGTAGTAGTAAGAGCCAGCATTGGGTGGCTTCTTCATGGCAATGTGCTTGCCGTCCACAGCCCCCAGACAGTTGTGGTAATTCCATTTTGAGCTGAACCTGGCAGCAACTTCCTTCCACTCCTCTTCAGTTTTGGGGCAGCGCAGAACTTCGTCCTTGTAGACCGCGATTATGGCTTTACACACCTCGGGTATGAACTTGCAGATGGTACTTGCTTCAACCCTGAAGCTGTACTGCAGACTTGGATAGGAATTTCCAGTGAATAGGAAGCGGAGGGTGGCAGCCAGCTTTAGTCCAACTTGAAGCGGTTCCCTCATGAAGGTGGACTGCTTCTGGAGGCGAGGGGTTAACTTCTCAACCATCTCTTGGAACAGGTCAGGTGTGATTCTGAGGTAATTTTTGCAGCCCCTTTGATCTTCCCTGTGGAGTTCAGTCAGTAGACTGTCATACTGTCCAAACTCGTGCCTCCTGATCACCCATTCCCTGACCCATACTTTCCTTTGTGTCTTTCTTCGAGGTGGGGTTACCTTTTCTTGCTCTTCTGCCTCTTCCAGCCTTTTCTGCTGCTCTTCAACAATGGCTACAGCAGCTGCCAGGTATAGGCATCTTCTCTTCTCAGCAATGATTGTGTCTCTGGTATTCAGCATGTTGTCTCTTCCACAGCCAATCCAAAAAAGACCATGGGTTGGGGAGGCCCCCCTTTTATATGGCATGCCCAAGCCGGCACGACACCGTCCGAAGTGCGCAAACTCGTCGTGCCAATGCGGGAAGTGCGTAAACTATGCGTAAACTATGCGCAAACTATGCGTGAACTCGTCGTGCCAGTTCGTGTCAATGTGGACACCAACGGGCACGCATTCGTGAACTATTCGTGAACTCGTCGTGAACTCGTCGTGAACTATGCGTGAACTAGTCGTGAACAGTGCGGGAGCCTCCCAGTTCGTGCCCCAAAATGGCACGACTTGCCAAGACAAAATCGTGGCTAAAAGTCGTGCAAGTGTCAGCCTAGCTTAAGTCTTATGACCCTTTATTGTGTAGTGTCGGTCTCGTAGGCTTTCTTTGCTTAGTGTCGGTCTCGTGAGACTTTTGTGTGTAGTGTCGAACTCATGGGACTCGTGAGCCGTATAACTCATAGGCTGTATAACTCATGAACTTTTTGTTAATGTTCCATATTCCACATAGCTATCGTATTCAGGTTTCATATTCCATCTTATTTTTAAGTAAAATATGTTTAACACAACCGTGAATTTTAGACATAATTTCACAAATGTATAAGGACATGTAATATATTCATGTGTAAATGGAGGAACCTACTAAAAAGCAATGCTTGTAGGATGTAGGTTCCAAAGAATTATAAGCATTAAGTACAACATGTGAAGTACGAAAGATTAAGAACATATGCGATACTCATTATGTCGAGACTATAATAAAATCTACGAAATGTACAAAATAGTTAATGTTCACGGTAAAAATCAAGGATTCAATGCTACATAAAATTGTACTATTGCGCAAACAAAGTAATGTAGTCAAATCTAGTCATCCGAGTGAGGCATCATTTACTAATTACATTTTAGCACATACTCGGTAAGTTTGTAGGGGAAAAAAAGAAAACGTTCAATTGCATCGATAATGTTTTACAATTCTTAATACATATCTAAAAACATATAACGGGACTTTTATCATCCAGTTAACAAAATTGTCAAAGTAAATAGATGATTGAGATTGTTGCCATTGAGTCGGGATACGTCACTCTGCCTAATTACATTGATGAAAGGGTTGAGGCGAAGATATTTGTAAGTCAAGATACGTTGGGCCGGATGCATAAACGCTAGCAATTGCTTGTGCTAGCCTTTTACTCGAATCCGTATGCATAAAAACAAGCAATTGCTTGCGAGCAGAAGCTCTTGCTAGCAAGTACAAGCAATTGCTTGCTGTCCGCAAGCAATTGCTTAGAGACCAAGCATTTGCTTAAAAACGTATGCATAAAACATACCTTTTGCTAGTTCTTGCTAGCAATTGCTTACGATTTTCCAAGCTCTGTAAAATGAGCTCGAGCTTTTGCTTATCTGGGACGTTCCCTTTTAAGTATCATTTTCATATTCATGGAAGAAAGACAACAATTGTGAAGGAGTGGTATAAATCTACAAGAAATTACTCTTAAGTAGAGTAAGAAATTGTTCATTTCAACAACGGGAATGTCCAGTGGTTAGCACGCAAAATTTGATGAAAAACAGGTAGGATGTCTCACTTCGGTGGAGAGCAAGGAGACGTCTCTCCACGTGCGATCTGGCAGATGCGGGCTATTGTAAGCAGTGGTGGGAATCAGCCAGTAATACGAGTGTGTGTATAGTTGTGTGTGTGTGCGTCTGTGTGTGCATTTATGAGTGTCATTTCATAGCTCTTCTGCTATGTCAGGAAATGTTTTTGCACACACATGCCCTTTCAAATGCATGCTGCCACACTCGCCTTTGTTCTTGTGTTCGCACAGGCGTGACGCTATTGTTCGAACCCTAAGCAATTGCTTGCTGAATGCAAGCAAAAGGTATGTGCACAAGCAAAAGATTATGCATATGTATTTAAGCAATTGCTTGAGCTACACCTTTTACTAGACGAGCTTGTGCTTTTGCTTGAAGCAATTGCTTTCAAGCAATTGCTTGTTTTATGCATTCGGCCCGTTCTTTTGGCACACTGACGTGGCTTCGCGGGAGAATGCTTACGCGCCGTAAGTCAGGATACGTTCTTTTGCCTAATTGATATGTTGCCGCGTGAGGATTCTCGCACAACGTAAGTAAGGATAAGCTCTTTTGGCAAACTAGAATTACTCATCAGCACAGTGTTGTGATTCGGTAAAATGCTGTATCTATTCTAAACATGGCAATTACTCTAAAACGGGAAGTCCTATTTTACTGAAAATTTTCTGAGATATTCTTTATTAATGCCTAAGAAACTTCGCTGCTTCAAAAGTGTTTTACTCCTATGAGGGAAAAATGGGAACCAATTGAATTTTCAAACTCGTTTTTCTCAGAACATGATATTCTGAGTTACGTTGTTTTGCCTTATTACGGCCGTGCGAATAAGGACAGATATAACAAATGATCACGGCAAGTAACTAAACATAGGATTAAAAGAATGGCTTTTAGATCGTGCTTAAAGGAACTTAGAGAACTTGATTGCAGCCGAACAGAATCTAACTCATTCAAGAAAGAAGGGCCGGTAGAAGTAATTGTCTAAAGGGCTAAAACTGTACGAACAGGGGGAAAGTTAATTATGATCCACTGTGTCTTGTAGGGTAATTATGGATTTCACTGTTTTTAACAAACATTGAGGAAAATAAGATAGGAAGATCGCCAATGCTCAACTTAAACATAAAAATTCCAACGTGATACAAATACAAATCAGAAACTTTTAGTAACTTACTGGAAACAAACAATAGTGTATGATCCAAGAAATGTACACAATTTATAATCCGCAAGGCCGTTTTCTGAATAAACAAAAACATATTTTTATGTCGATCTCGAGCAGGATTCGAACCTACGACCTCCTGATCACCGGACAGGCGTCATCTCCACTAGACCACCGAGCGAAAGCTCGGTGGTGTAGTGGAGATGACACCTGTCCGGTGATAAGGAGGTCGTAGGTTCGAATCCTGCTCGAGTATGTACGGACATGATTTTTTATCATGGCTACTACTAAAACACTGACCAATTGAGTGCTTGTTTACGTCGATGTAGGCAATTTGTCAATCAGTTGCAATGAAAACATCTTGACGGAAGAATTTCATGAATTTGAATAAACCTCTGATTTTAAGTGATCATGTGCATTTACGGCTGCTCATTACCCATAATGTCTCGTACTTTTCTCCTTTTTTTAACAGAAACTGGGGAAGGACCCACTCCATCAGGTATATGACATACTTTTATGTGACTTGTAGTTATGTTAGTAGTATGCTTGAATGACCCGCATCTCGTCATAATGTTTATGCATGTTTCAATCACACTACGTAATTAATTAAGAAATCCCACTCACTTGACATTGCATGAGGGAAAAATGCTGAACATTCAAATGGAACCACAAGTTCAATTATCGATACCGGAAGTTTGTAGCTGTCGTCGTCAAACATGTCAGATGCGGAATTCATGCGCACTAAGGAAGGGGCCCGCACCTCGTCACCCCGCGCTCCCAAAGACAAAGCACGTGAAAGACGTGTGCGGGTGACCGTGATGCTCCACAGACGTAAAGCACGTAAAAGACTCGTGGGTGCGGGTGACCGTGATGATACTGATAACACTTATTCCTTGCATATTTTCAAGAAAAAAATATCTTATTTTCACCTCAGGTTGCTTGGTTGTGGTAACCCTGCAAAGTTTCAAGCGTACTGAACACACTCCCAGGCGTAAATATTTGTTCAGTGCGTTTTTACGCAGGGTGACGATATTCGGGCCCCTGACGAGGTACGGGTAACTCACTATACATATCACAGGCTACCAATCGTTGCTTGTGACTAACTGCACTTTTTGTATTATATTTCGTTGCAGATTACGTAGAAGGCACCCAAACCCAAGGTAAAGATGTCACTTTAGTGATACGAATTTAAGTGACTTGTTACGAAATTCGATTTAACCGTTCGATTATAATTTGTCATAATCGATTGTGCCTGTAGTATAGAAATGGGCGCATTATCGGAACGTTGGGCAAATACTGTAATGTGGTAGTGCATTATTATGAGTTTTAACATTTATTATTAGATATGTGGTTACTTGTTTGTCATGGGCAAGTTTGGATTATTTTAATACCAACTCCGGTTTAGACCGATGATACATGCCGAATTAAAGTAACCATGTACAAGAGATACTGCTAAAATGTATAATCGTTGTACGAATTCGATAACCACGCCAACATTGTAAATAATTTGAAACAGTACTGCGAGTACTTTCTTTGTCGCTTACGGCCGTGCGGGATTGCCTACTCACTCCGCGATGGGAGGAGAGATATATAAAGTGGCCGTTGTGTGACATAATCCGCCACAAGTAGCCCGTGTATGGTAACGTCTAATGGGCCGGATGCATAAACGCTAGCAATTGCTTGTGCTAGCCTTTTACTCGAATCCGTATGCATAAAAACAAGCAATTGCTTGCGAGCAGAAGCTCTTGCTAGCAAGTACAAGCAATTGCTTGCTGTCCGCAAGCAATTGCTTAGAGACCAAGCATTTGCTTAAAAACGTATGCATAAAACATACCTTTTGCTAGTTCTTGCTAGCAATTGCTTACGATTTTCTAAGCTCTGTAAAATGAGCTTGAGCTTTTGCTTATCTGGGACGTTCATTTTCATATTCATGGAAGAAAGACAACAATTGTGAAGGAGTGGTATAAATCTACAAGAAATTACTCTTAAGTAGAGAAAGAAATTTTTCATTTCAACAACGGGAATGTCAAGTGGTTAGCACGCAAAATTTGATGAAAAACAGGTAGGATGACTCACTTCGGTGGAGAGCAAGGAGACGTCTCTCCACGTGCGATCTGGCAGATGCGGGCTATTGTAAGCAGTGATGAGAATCAGCCAGTAATACGAGTGTGTGTATAGTTGTGTGTGTGTGTGTGTGTATAGTTGTGTGTGTGTGCGTCTGTGTGTGCATTTATGAGTGTCATTTCATAGCTCTTCTGCTATGTCAGGAAATGTTTCTGCACACACATGCCCTTTCAAAATATGCATGCTGCCACACTCGCCTTTGTTCTTGTGTTCGCACAGGCGTGACGTCCCTTTTGTTGAAAACGCAAACAATGGGCCGGATGCATGAACGCTAGCAATTGCTTGTGCTAGCCTTTTACTCGAATCCGTATGCATAAAAACAAGCAATTGCTTGCGAGCAGAAGATCTTGCTAGCAAGTACAAGCAATTGCTTGCTGTCCGCAAGCAATTGCTTAGAAACCAAGCATTTGCTTAAAACGTATGCATAAAACATACCTTTTGCTAGTTCTTGCTAGCAATTGCTTACGATTTTCCAAGCTCTGCAAAATGAGCTTGAGCTTTTGCTTATCTGGGACGTTCCCTTTTAAGTATCATTTTCATATTCATGGAAGAAAGACAACAATTGTGAAGGAGTGGTATAAATCTACAAGAAATTACTCTTAAGTAGAGTAAGAAATTGTTCATTTCAACAACGGGAATGTCCAGTGGTTAGCACGCAAAATTTGATGAAAAACAGGTAGGATGTCTCACTTCGGTGGAGAGCAAGGAGACGTCTCTCCACGTGCGATCTGGCAGATGCGGGCTATTGTAAGCAGTGGTGGGAATCAGCCAGTAATACGAGTGTGTGTATAGTTGTGTGTGTGTGCGTCTGTGTGTGCATTTATGAGTGTCATTTCATAGCTCTTCTGCTATGTCAGGAAATGTTTCCGCACGCACATGCCCTTTCAAATGCATGCTGCCACACTCGCCTTTGTTCTTGTGTTCGCACAGGCGTGACGCTATTGTTCGAACCCTAAGCAATTGCTTGCTGAATGCAAGCAAAAGGTATGTGCACAAGCAAAAGATTATGCATATGTATTTAAGCAATTGCTTGAGCTACACCTTTTACTAGACGAGCTTGTGCTTTTGCTTGAAGCAATTGCTTACAAGCAATCGCTTGTTTTATGCATTCGGCCCAATTGCTTCTGCGGGACAAGCAAAAGGTATAAGCGTGTGTGTGTGTGTGTGTATTTCATATGAGCGTTGTTATGATCACTATACTGCTATGTCAGGTTCCAGCTCACACATGCCCCTATGAAATACCTAATACGAAACACGCCTTTGTTCTCAGACGACAGTGTTCGCACAAGCGTGACGCTATTGTTCGAACCCTAAGCAATTGCTTGCTGAATGCAAGCAAAAGGTATGTGCACAAGCAGAAGATTATGCATATGTATTTAAGCAATTGCTTGAGCTACACCTTTTACTAGACGAGCTTGTGCTTTTGCTTGAAGCAATTGCTTACAAGCAATTGCTTGTTTTATGCATTCGGCCCAATGTGTTGTTAATGTTCTCTTCTTTATGGAATAAATTGTAAATGTGTTCCTGAATTGCTGACTTCACTGTGTCTTCATGAGGATTCTACCGCAATTCAACAGTTTGGAGAGAATGGTGGTACATGTTCCTGAGTTGGAGCACCGTTCCTGAGAAGACCAACCAGCAAGTCATTGGGCCGGATGCATAAACGCTAGCAATTGCTTGTGCTAGCCTTTTACTCGAATCCGTACGCATAAAAACAAGCAATTGCTTGCGAGCAGAAGCTCTTGCTAGCAAGTGCAAGCAATTGCTTGCTGTCCGCAAGCAATTGCTTAGAGACCAAGCATTTGCTTAAAAACGTATGCATAAAACATACCTTTTGCTAGTTCTTGCTAGCAATTGCTTACGATTTTCCAAGCTCTGTAAAATGAGCTTGAGCATTTGCTTATCTGGGACGTTCCCTTTTAAGTATCATTTTCATATTCATGGAAGAAAGACAACAATTGTGAAGGAGTGGTATAAATCTACAAGAAATTACTCTTAAGTAGTAAGAAATTTTTCATTTCAACAACGGGAATGTCCAGTGGTTAGCACGTAAAAGTTGATGAAAAACAGGTAGGATGTCTCACTTCGGTGGAGAGCAAGGAGACGTCTCTCCACGTGCGATCTGGCAGATGCGGGCTATTGTAAGCAGTGATGGGAATCAGCCAGTAATACGAGTGTGTGTATAGTTGTGTGTGTGTGCGTCTGTGTGTGCATTTATGAGTGTCATTTCATAGCTCTTCTGCTATGTCAGGAAATGTTTTTGCACACACATGCCCTTTCAAATGCATGCTGCCACACTCGCCTTTGTTCTTGTGTTCCGCACAGGCGTGACGTCGCTTTTGTTGAAAACGCAAGCTTGTGCGGGACAAGCAAAAGGTATTTAAGCGTGTGTGTGTGTGTGTGTATTTCATATGAGCGTTGTTATGATCACTATACTGCTATGTCTACCTAATACGAAACACGCCTTTGTTCTCAGACGTACAGTGTTCGCACAAGCGTGACGCTATTGTTCGAATCCTAAGCCATTGCTTGCTGAATGCAAGCAAAAGGTATGTGCACAAGCAAAAGATTATGCATATGTATTTAAGCAATTGCTTGAGCTACACCTTTTACTAGACGAGCTTGTGCTTTTGCTTGAAGCAATTGCTTACAAGCAATTGCTTGTTTTATGCATTCGGCCCATTGGATTTCGGGTACAATGGTAATGGGCCGGATGCATAAACGCTAGCAATTGCTTGTGCTAGCCTTTTACTCGAATCCGTATGCATAAAAACAAGCAATTGCTTGCGAGCAGAAGCTCTTGCTAGCAAGTACAAGCAATTGCTTGCTGTCCGCAAGCAATTGCTTAGAGACCAAGCATTTGCTTAAAAACGTATGCATAAAACACACCTTTTGCTAGTTCTTGCTAGCAATTGCTTACGATTTTCCAAGCTCTGTAAAATGAGCTTGAGCTTTTGCTTGTCTGGGACGTTCCCTTTTAAGTATCATTTTCATATTCATGGAAGAAAGACAACAATTGTGAAGGAGTGGTATATATCTACAAGAAATTACTCTTAAGTAGAGTAAGAAATTTTTCATTTCAACGACGGGAATGTCCAGTGGTTAGCACGCAAAATTTGATGAAAAACAGGTAGGATGTCTCACTTCGGTGGAGAGCAAGGAGACGTCTCTCCACGTGCGATCTGGCAGATGCGGGCTATTGTAAGCAGTGATGGGAATCAGCCAGTGATACGAGTGTGTGTATAGTTGTGTGTGTGTGTGCGTCTGTGTGTGCATTTATGAGTGTCATTTCATAGCTCTTCTGCTATGTCAATAAATGTTTCTGCACATATGCCCTTTCAAATGTATGCTGCCACACTCGCCTTTGTTCTTGTGTTCGCACAGGCGTGACGTCCCTTTTGTTGAAAACGCAAGCAATTGCTTGTGCGGGACAAGCAAAAGGTATAAACGTGTGTGTGTGTGTGTGTGTGTGTGTGTGTATTTCATATGAGCGTTGTTATGATCACTATACTGCTATGTCAGGTTCCAGCTCACACATGCCCCTATGAAATACCTAATACGAAACACGCCTTTGTTCTCAGACGTACAGTGTTCGCACAAGCGTGACGCTATTGTTCGAACCATAAGCAATTGCTTGCTGAATGCAAGCAAAAGGTATGTGCACAAGCAAAAGATTATGCATATGTATTTAAGCAATTGCTTGAGCTACACCTTTTACTAGACGAGCTTGTGCTTTTGCTTGAAGCAATTGCTTACAAGCAATTGCTTGTTTTATGCATTCGGCCCAATGTGACTTGTCGCATAGTCCGTGCCCAATCCAAGTTCCAGTCGTCGCCGTTGGATTTCGGGTATAGTGGTAATGTGACTTGTCGCATAGTCCGTGTCCAATCCAATTTCCAGTCGTCGCCGTTGGATTTCGGGAATACTAGTAGTGGTAATGTGACCTGTCGCATATGCCCTGTGCCCAGTCCAAGTTCCAGTCGCCGCCTGAAGAAGTTGGTAACGGTGCGATACAGCACTTTACCCCGTGCCATCAACGATACCTGTGCCGCCATTATGGTTGTGAAAGGTGTTCCACGTTAGCGTGACTGAGTGGGTAGCAAAAGTTGGTAGCAGAACTTGGTAGCAAGAGTTGGTAGTAAAAGTTGGTAACAAAATAAGTGTACCAATTTAACATCCTCTACAAGTGACGCTTGGGAGTGACATACTTTAAGTGATGCTGAACTTGGTATGTGTGCCGCTTGTGTTGGTGAGCTGCTTCTGACACAACAAAATACATGGTAGCATACAGACTAGTAGTTTTAATAATTTAAAGGGTTCGTTGTAAACTGCAACAAAACGAACCCCGCCTACTCGGCCATCCTGACACGGCTCGCGGAGACATTTGTACAAACAGTCAAATACACTCTTAATTCACGACGAGAAGGCGAGTTCGTCACAGTATATGTGTATATATATATAATATATATATCATAGAATATATATATACATTTGTGTGTGCAAAATAATCATTTTGGACAATATGATAATTATATTTTGCTTTCCTGCTTCATTGCATTCAATAGGATCTTTTGTGTCGTTAACTTGTCTTTTGTAACAGAAAGACATGACGTGGAGCATGAACGTAAATGCAACCGATACTTCGATTTTTGTCGTTACAGACGATTTTGCCCCCTGGAAAAATCTCTTTGTAAGGACAACGGTTTCATTAAGTGTGCTGTTGGGTATTTGTGTAATCATCATCATCATCTTCATCATTGCATATTTTCTTCGTTGCAAGGATAACAGGTAATCAAATTTTAATTTACCCTTATTTACAATAATGTCCTACATAATCTTCAAATAGATAATAGAGCTTATTTCGGTATTTTCCAATAATATTTGTCAGTGGCGTATCTAGGGAAAACGGCGCCCGGGGCAAGCACGAAAATTGCGCCCCTAATTTCTCAAAAAAATTTTCAACCCCAATCCCATCCCGGTAGGGACTTTAAACAAAGTCCACATGATGCTTTTTCAAGCACTTAAAAGGGATCTTTTGAGGGTGATTTAGATGTAATGAATTTTGATAGATTTTGGCGAGCGAGCGCAGCGAGCGAGCTGAAAATTTTTGTATTTCAGCTTACAAAACATGGAATTTTTGTCATTTTTTTGCTTACCAAATCTTACAATTCTAATCAAGATATAGTGACGGCCTTATAGATAACGATTTATACCAAAAAAATGAGGACTTTAAAAAATACGCTAAATTAGTGCGCGCGAGTGAGTTGAAATTTGTATATGTCCTCGTCATCATCACGTATTGTTCTTATCTTTTTTTTATATATAGATTTTGGCGAGCGAGCGCAGCGAGCGAGCCGAAAATTTTTGTATTTCAGCTTACAAAACATGGAATTCTTGTCATTTTTTGCTTATTAAATCTCACAATTATAGTGACGACCTTATAGATAACGATTTATACCAACAAACTGAGGACTTGGAAAAGTATTCTAAATTAGTAGGGTGGCACATCCAATTACCGGACGCTTTCTTTCGTGGCTTTGAATTCCGTACTCAGAGGATGAAATTTGGGCTAAAAATAACATCACTTATTCACAGACTCCTGGAAATTACGAATTCAGCCAACTGATGTCAATTGTTCACTCCAGTTTTTAGAAAATATGCTTCAAACATAACCCTCTACAAAAGTTGTCTTTTTGCGCGGTGCAAAATCGCATTGTATTACCGGACACGATTTTCGCAATGAAATAATCGACATCTTTCGCACCTAATCCTTGCACAAGAATCACAATTTATCCCACAAATCATCGTACACATTATCCCTGAGCGGATGACAAAGAAAAAATTGGCAAATGAGGCTAAAATTTCGTATTTTACGGTAAAATGTTTGTCTTGAACATTTCGAACAGTTCACAGAATAAAACCTTGTGAAAAAATCGACAACTGGTTATAGTTTACATGCTTTGTCTATGGGAGCTGCACGCGCGGGTGATGAGTTGCGGGCCCCTTAGCGCACAACTATTCCGCATCGTTCGCGTTTGAGGACGATAGCTACAAATTTCCGATATCGATCAGTGAACTTTTGGTTCTATTGGAATCTTCAGCATTTTTCCTGTATGTGAGTGGGATTTCATAGAATTTCAGTCGCGAAATGTGATTCAAACATGCATAAATATTAGCTATCTCGAGGTGCGGGTCACTCAACTATAAATTTGAGGTAAAATGTGAATTTTTTTTCGTGTTTGTACATTTTTATGTGGCGTTTTTTGCGATTTCGGCCCACACAAAGTTCTGTGAGGCTAATCTACGAAGTCTCGCGCGTACAGAATGTCATTCGTACGCAAAAATGTGCGTGTCCGGTAATACCATGCGTCCGGTATTACAATGCTTGCCCCTACGAGCGAGTGAGCCGAAATTTGTATATATTTCTGCGTCATCATTACGTTTTTTTTCTTATCTTTTTTATTTTTTTTTTGCGCCCCCCTCCCCCGTATGTTCGAAGCAGTTGGCGTCCTCTTGTGATCCAATCGGCGATCGCTTCAGAACGAATGAAATTGCAGTCGCTGCTCCGTGTAACATTTTTCCTGCTAAATATAAAATGACATGTGTGAACACAATAGACATCATTTTGTCCGCGTCATCGTCACGTTTTGTTCTTATCTTCTTCTCTTTTTTATATACAAATTTTGGCGAGCGAGCCGAAAAGTTTTGTATTTCAGCTTACAAATCATGAAACTCTTGTCATTTTTTTTTTTTTTGCTTATTAAATCTTACGATTCTAATCAAGATATAGTGACGGTCTTATTGATAACGATTTATACCAACAAATTGAGGACTTGAAAAAAATACTCTAAATATTAGTACGAGCGAGTGAGCCGAAATTTGTATATTTCGGCGTCATCATTACGTTTTGCTGCATGTTTGATTCGGGGTTTTTTGCAACCCCCCCCCCCCCCTCCGTTTGTTCGAAACCGTTGGCGCCTTATTTTGATCCAATTGGCGATCGCTTCAGAACGAAAGAAATTGCAGGCGCTGCTCCATGAAACATTTTGCCTGCTAAATATAAAATGACATGTGTGAACACAATAGACACTGTCATTTTGTCGTCATCACGTTTTGTTCTTACCTTCTTTTTTATGTAAAGTTTGGCGAGCGAGCGCAGCGAGCGAGCCGAAAATTTTTGTATTTCAGCTCACAGAACATGGAATTTTTGTGTGAACACAATAAACATTGTCATTTTGTCCGCGTCATCATGTTTTGTTTTTATCTTGTTTGATTTGGTTTTCTGACACCTCCCCCCTCCCCCCCCCCCCCCCATCATTCTCCCTCCCCCCTTCCGGGCGAGCTTTGTTTTGTTTTTTTGTTTTTTTCCTTCTTCTTCGTTTTTTTTTTCTTCTTCTTCTTCGTTTTTTTTTTTTTCGTTTTTTGCGCCCCCAAGGAGTGGCGCCCGGGGCACGTGCCCCCCTTGCCCCCCCCCCCTAGATACGCCACTGATATTTGTAGAGATCGGTTTTTATACCCCCGCCAAACGAAGTTTGAAGGGGGTATAGGAATCAGCGGACGGTCGGTCGGGCGGTCGGTCGGCCGGTCGGCCGGTCGGTCGGGCGGTCGGTCCGTTGCAAATCTTGCGTCGCGAACTACTTCCTCAGTTTTCAACCGATTCCCATAAAACTTGGCACAGATGTGTGCCTTGGGTTGTAGATGTGCAAGACGTATTTTTGACAGTACCCAAAAGTACGTTGCCATGGTAACGGCATATTATGGGCCAAAATGGGTACAAATCTTGCGTCGCGAACTCCTCCCACAGTTTTTGATCAATTTTTATGAAATTAGGTACAGATGTTCATCTGAATATGTTAATGTGCAAGACACATATTTCCGCAGTGGCAAAAAGTGCGTTGCCATGGTAACGGCATGTTATTGGTAAAATATAGGGCAAAATGTTTCATGGCAAAACTGCTTCATCAGTGTTCTTCCAATTCTCATGGAATTCATATTGAATGTTTGTCTTAGGATATAGGTCAGCATGACACATTTCTTGACAGTGACAAAAAGTATGTTGCCATGGTAACAGCTCACATATTATGAGCCAAAATGATGGAAAATTTTGTGTTGCAAACTACTTCCTCAGTTTTTGCCCAATTTCCATGAAATTTGGTACAGATGTGTGTCTTTGGTTGTAGATGTGCAAGACGCATTTTTCGACAGTACCCGAAAGTACGTTGCCATGGTAACGGCATATTAATGGCAGAAGATCAAGGAAAGATCTTGCGGATTTAACTACTTCCTCGGTTTTTTGACCAAAGCTTATGAAATGTTGTTTGGCGGGGGTATAACCAGTCGCTGTAGCGACATTTCTAGTTTCTCTCATTATTTATTACAGTAGCGTATCTGTGCACATATTTTGCTTTCATTTATTTGACGTACATAATGAAGAAGTGATGTACAATGAAGAAGTGACGTACATAGTGAAGAAGTGATGTATTCATGTACAATGAAGAAGTGACGTACATAGTGAAGAAGTGATGTATTTGACGTACATAATGAAGAAGTGATGTATTCTTTGAAGCTATGTTGTTTAGTGTATGTAAGATAGCACAACGATGTGCGTTAATGTTGTCAAAGGTACTCATATATTCTTAATGAACCTTAGATGCTTCTACCAAAATATAACCGATCAAATCTGTCAAACACCAAAGATGCATCTTCTCATATCCTTTTTAATCAAAGGTTTCGCTATACCGATTTCTTATGGTAATCTTACTAGTGTCTAATTGTCTTCTACCCCGTCAGGCTCAAGTTTGATTCCCAAAACGTGCATGGGACGGAGAATAAGGAGTACAATTCAAGTGATGTTGGAGATGGCAACACCCATTCTATCCGCGAAGAAACCAACGCACCTGACCAAGGCCTACCCAATTTGAAATCTCCAAGAATTCCTGCAGTGTACGAATCAAAGATTTATAAAAGCGATTGCCCCGTATATGAAAGTGATACATCTGGTAGGGGGGCAATCAACTCACCAGAGTCAAGTGTACACTACGACCATATGAATAATACCGCATCCATTACCAGCAACACTGATCGTCAAAGTTGTAGATCTGTTGACGTCCAGCCTGCTCTATATGTCAATGTAGCCCACAACAATGGCCAAGAAGCGTCTGGATCCAAACCAAGAAACAATGCGAATGACAATGAAGGGTTACAGTTATACCTTGAAATTATTCCTTGACTGACAACAAGCAACCGCAGTTTGCATTCATACTAGTTAATGAGTTCAATGAATATTTCGTGTCTGTTGCAGATAAATTAGCAGAAAAGTTTGATACTGATTTTAATGATATGTCTTCTTACACAAAGCAATTTCACATGAATCTCGCTTCCATTTTCAACTTGTTCATGTGTCATTTGTTGATGAGCAGATTCGCACAATGCCAAGTAAAAAGGCTGTAGGCGTTGATGGTATTACGTGTAAACTTTTAAAAGCAGATCGTTCAGCCATTACACACTCTTTAACTCACGTGACAAATGTATCATTGATGACGGGTAAGTTTCTTGATAATTGGAAAACTGCAGTAGTCACTCCCATACGTAAAAGTGGTGATCGTGACGAAATTGAGAATTATAGACCAATATCTGTTATGCCTCTAATGTCGAAGGTAATAGAAAGAGCGGTCCATGAACAACTGTATGCTTATTTACAGACTATTAATTTTTTGTGTGATCAGCAATCAGGTTTTCGGCAAAAACATAGCACACAGTCAACGGTATTAGATGTTACCGATTATATTCTAACAAATATTAACAGAGGGATGGTGACTGGTGCACTTTTTATCGATCTTAAAAAGGCGTTCGACACAGTGAACCATATTATATTATTACATGTTTTACAAAATGTCGGTATATTAGAGAAAGAGTTTGAATGGTTCTCTTCATATCTGACTGAAAGGAAGCAGAAAACCAAAGTTGGTAAAGACTTGTCTGACTGTATGATCATTAAGCACGGTGTACCACAAGGTTCGATTTTGGGACCGCTGCTCTTTGTCATGTATATAAATTCGCTCCCGGAAGCGGTGACAGAAGTCAATTGTAAAATCCACATGTATGCTGATGACGCAGTTTTATCATTTGAAGGTTCGTCAACAACGGAACTACAGAATGATATGCAGAAAAGTTGAGTGCTGTCAATGATTGGTTGAAGGCACTTAAATTAACAATGAATGCCGGTAAAACAAAGTATATGCTTTTTGGATCAAGGCAACGCACTCAAAACTTTCCTAATATGAAACTTTCAGGTGACGATAAAGGGATCGAAATAGTAACAGAGTTTATGTATTTGGGTGTACTGCTAGATGAACATTTAACATATGAAAGACATGTAAGTTATACCGCAAAAAAGATATCTAAGAAGATTGGTTGTTTGAGAAGGACAGCCAAAGAATGTGTTCCAAATGAAGTGTTTAGGATATTGTGCAATGCGCTCATAATGCCCCAATTCGATTATTGTGATCTTGTATGGTCAAATTGCTCGTTGGCTCTATTGAGAAAGTTGGATTTGTAGCATAATAGAATGGCGAGGATGATACTGGGTGCTCACCATAGAACACATATTGTTGATATGTCCAGGAATCTAAAGTGGCAGAAACTTGAAGAAAGGAGACATGTTCATAGAATGTGTGAGGTATTTAAGTGCGTTAACAACATCGCGCCTCCATATCTGTCACAACGCTTTGCAAAGCCCTCACACACAGCGGGTTCTAGGTCAAAGACAAATGCATCTCTATCTGAAGGTGGTTGTCAAATTGTGAATAATAGTGGCAAACGCACTTTCCGGTTCGTGGGTACTACAGAATGGAACAGCCTCACACCTGAGCAAAGGCAACTAAATACAATCAGTGCACTACGAGTATCAATGAGAGGACACACGCGGCCCATCCCTTAATTGTAAAAAACAGTGTAATCCGATTTATGTGCTTTGTTTCTCGATTGTAGCAGATTTTGTTGGTATTGACGTTTGTTTGTAAGCCGTTCATATTTACCTTATCATGCTTTTGGAGTGCCTTCCCTTCTTACCCCCTCCATTAGTTATCTCTTTCTTTTCTTCTACTGCCTTTTCCTTCATCTTTCTTCTTCCTCTGCAAATCTTCTTCTTCTTGTTTTCTTCTTCGTACTCCGCCCGTTTTACTATTAAGATATCTGTGTAATGACTGGAGTGGTTCTGGGAATAAGAAATGAGATTAAACACTTTTTTCGTTTATGCATTGTGCAATTGCTTTTTAAGGAACATTTCATTTTATCATACTCATGGAAATTACATATGATAATTCTAGATATGTGTGTGTAATATAATGTATATTTTTAATGATGTATTAATGATTACGTTTAAAGACATTCTAAGTTTGTTGTAATCAAATGTGTAATTATTTTTTGAACTTATGTTTTGTCAGTTGCAGTTTTATCTGTAAACCTTTGTTTTCAAATGTCATGTGTTGTATTTGTATGTTTTTACCCGTTTGCAGGGCCCTCATTGAAAGCAGTTTTATAACTGACGAGGCTACCCTGGTTGAATAAACCTGGAAATAAATAAAATAAAATACTGATCCATGATATACAAAGGTTAAACTTTATTTTCCAAGTCTTTCTTGTCTCCCTCACCATTGGACCCTCAAAAAATGATAGCCGAAGAGAGAATTAGAGAGAAGAGAGAAATCCTAACATCTTCAGCTAAGCTGCTGCCAAAGCAAATACCACTTTTCGGTGTTCATCTATCCAAGTTTTGTGTTGCAATATCAGCTTTATTTTGTTGAAGTGAAACTGAAATCCGAAATTAATCAGAATGATTGAACTATGTGTATAAAGAGAAGCAAAAAAAAAAGTTGATAAAGTTTACGAGGAATATGCTACCCTCTTATTTATGTAACCACCCATTTGTTTTACTTGTGACTAAGAGATATTAAGAAATCTGTATATTCATGTATCGCAGAAGTTCAAATCAAATAGTCATTGCATCGAAGAACACTGTACACCACCCATATACGTCTGAAAATCATTTATTATACATTGATGTTGAATGTTCACAACTCAACGAAAAGGAACAGCGCTATAAAGGGGTCATACAAATACCTAATATATATTATTATAGATATAGTAGTATTTGCCTAATTTGCAACATGTCGTCCAAGGTCAGAGTTTTCAAACATTATAATACAAAGAATACAATCACACACTTCCAGGGGAATTCTTTTCTTACTTGTATGTAGTATGTAGAATGTAAGGCTCAACCTTCTTGACAGTTTCTTAAAGAATCTGAAGACTCACCTTTGTGAATAACAACATCGATGATTATGGAACTTATTTTGTACTTGCAATTCACTTAATGCACCATTTTTATTCTCGTTCAGTGTTTGTTTCTTAGATCTTGAACTGAGAAGCCCTTCGAAACATTTTAGTAATAGCGACTAATATCTTGTCCATAATAGTCATGGGTATGACTACTTTTATCAAATGACATGTTTAGTTATTGTTATGATCGTATTTTGTGTAACGCATGTGGCCTCTAAGTCTTGTAATTGACAGCTTGTTGCTTTGGAAATATCTTGACACATGCATACACCTACACACACACACACGCACACATACACTGGATACACATTACAATAGTTATCAAAGAGTAAAAAGTAGAAAGAAAAACTATTGAAAGATAAAAAATTAAAAAAGGTATAAAAATCGCGGTGACTACTCCCAAGACATGAGTTTGAACTAGTTTTATTCGTTGTTTTGGTTTTGTTTTGCGTTGTTCTTTAAGCAGAGTCATTTCCTCATTTTCATGAAGCCTTGTATAATTATAGTCAGAGGACTCGGAGCTGCAGTAGATAGTTAATTCGAGCTATTGTCATCCTTTTTCACTTTAAATCATTACCATGTCTGAAGATGTATTATTTAGATACAAGCACCAAGTTATTGCACGCCACTCTTGGTGCCCATGAGTGATGGCTTCGTCCACCCGTTGGATTGATAATTATGACTGCAAGTAGGCGTACATTTTGTTTGCAGCAACCAAAACAGTCATAAATTTCTTTTTGAACTGAGGGCTCGTCAAACCTTCTCACATCCTAATTCGTGCTTTAATTGTGACTGATTGAATTGGAAAAGCTTGTTGGCATCACTTTCACTTTGTGATACACTTGGTTTGCGGTTCACCATGTATAGTCCTTAGAAGGACTGTTGGAATGACAGGAGAAAGATTTCTTTCTTTTATCTTTCTCCTGTCATTCCAAAAGTCCTTCTAAGGACTATATATGGTGAACCGCAAACCAAGTGTATCTCATATACCACACCATGCAAACATCTTCTCTCAAAAATCACTTTCACTTTGTTACACATACGAGAGAGTGCTTATGATTATGTGTTGCATGAGCATATTGTCTACCGCGTTATTTCTGAAATTATGAGTTACAATTTCATAAAGCGGGGTTCCCACTATCACATGCATCAGTTTCAATGCAGTGACAATTTTTGAGATTACCCTCGTGGGATGGTGTTCTAAATTGTTGAGGAATTCTGATGCATCCAAAGAGCCACAGAACTGAGCTATTATTGCTCCTTGGTAGTTTTAGAATCATTGGCGGTACAGCAGTAAGCATCTTGGAAGTCTTGATAATTGAGGATGACCCACACAAGGGCAATCAGGAAAAACCTAGTCATTGGCATTCCTTATTCATTCTGTGTTATTCCAGAAATACATCCAGCATATTATGAGCTCCCTGATGAGTTGTTTCATTTTGTGGTCAACAATCAAGCTTGTGAATGGGATGCCTGGTAGGGTGATCATGGTATTTCTCGCCATTGCGAGACTTTTCCTTGTTTGTCTTCATTCTCTCGAGCCAGCATCAAGTTTTTGAAGATCACCTTTAATCGTATAAATGCTTGCTTTGTACATAACTGGGATTAAATATAACTATTATTGAGGTTCCACGACACCAAAATGTTTTGCCTGAGAGGCAAAAACAAATCACGTGTACGCCAACCACATACCCGCTTAGCTATTATATGGGACGTGGGATGTAACCCTAACACGCTTTCCCACACTTATGGGAAGTGGTATGGGACTCCTCCCCTCTCCCCCCCCCCCACGCAGTTTTTGCCCCTCAGGATGGCATGATGACGTCATTGGAACCTCGTCCTTACAGTCTGAATTCATGGCGGCCATTTTGAATTAAGAGATGGCTGTCGATTTACGTGACCTGAAAATGAATTCGGTCTAACTAGGACAATTCGTCGTTCACACCACGAAGTGGCACTTTGGCGCGTGGTTCACGAAAACCGCGTTTCGAGAAAAACGCAATCAAAGTTTTACAAATTTTGAAATCGTCAACTCGAGTGGATTTCTGTAACTAAACATGATAAATTGTACATGAACGGAAAGAACTTCTTCTTTACATCCACATGCCAATTTCAAATAATAAAGGTGAAATATTGCGACCACGAGGCAGGGAACAATTGTGCCGGTTCGTGGAATAAATCATACGCGTAAACCGCGGTTCGATTGTTTCCACGAAGTGGCACATTGGGTCGCGCCCCATTGTGTCCTGTGCATTCGCGAGTACAATACGAGGTTTTCTGAGATGCGATATTGAAATTGCTCTTACGATCGGTTTTGGGGGATATATATATGGTTTACTGATTAGAAAATCAAGAAGGATATTTCTCTCACCAACTTCTATGATTTTTTCAAATCGAGGAGATAATATATTAACACCATAAAGTTGCAAACATAATGTGTCACTTCGTGAACGAAATCATACGCCCAAATCGACGTTTCATTAATTCCACGAAGTGGCACATTGCACGCGCGCGCGACGTACTGTACGTGCGCCTTGTTCACAACAATGAGGTATTCGCGCGTGTTGCAATTTCCGAATTACTTTCAATCATTCGTGCAGCCTTTACAGTGAAAATTTAAACAGTTTCGCTATTTTATTATAAACCCCAAATGTCTTCTTGGCTATATATCACAAGAACAATTCCATGTAATAAAAACAAGCAGTGTTGCTGTTATGTTCAGGACTTTCTGTGTTTATGATGACAAGGGGTTGATTCCTAATCAAAATTATTCACCTCATCTGTACATTAATACTCCAGTGTATACCGATCTTTTTTCTTGCTTAATTCTATGTTTCACCATGCTCACAGTTATATTCAACGTCTCATAACTTCACATGCAGACTTTATTTTACAGTTAAGTCTATGCTCTTTCCCTCTCTCTCCTGGAAGCAATCTCATGCCTACCTCATCCCCCATCAACTGCCCGTATCCAGTCTCTTTTTTATCATACTTATTATTCTAAAAGAATACTCACTACTTTCAATCGTCTATATAAAAAAAAAAACTAGCAAAACAAAAACAATTCCACGTGATAAAGGTTGAAGAAAGAATGTACGAAAGAAATGATAAAATCAATCCCCATAAATCATTTTCTTGTTAAGTGATGAAAACACTTCATATTTTATTTCGTTCTTCACTGACAAAGAAAAATGGTCAGTTGATAAAGCAATGACAATGATCTTTTACACCATTTCAGACTTGAAAAAGTGCTTACATTTCAAAAATGTAATCGAAATTAAGTATTAAAAAATTGACAGTACATTTCAAAACTACATTGTCAGCTTATTGTTATAACATAATTATATTCTGAAGGTATTTGAAAGAATAGGCCTAGATAATTATATTTCTATACACACGTTATAGGATAGGCTAGCTGCGGAAAGGGTTACAAAACTAACACTGAAGAAGTTTCTTTTTTTTTCTGCCAGATAAAACGAAGAAACTTAATAATTCTGTGGAACACGTACCTGCGTCCCCTTAATTAACACCAACGTCCATTACCCTGCATATCAGCACTTTAAAACGCATCAGCGATCACTCATTCTACGTTTAATTAGATCATTGACTTTCAGCACAGTGTATTACGGCTCAGGAGGTGAAATAATTAAATGAATAGATCAACTTTTTTTCTGAATGTCCAATATATGGGGTATATGTTGTACCGCCAAATCAAGATGCGTGCTGAAATTAACAAAAGCGTGTAATTTACAACCCTCCCATACACTACTGGAAGTAGAAGGGAACATCTATTTATTGTTCTTTGTTGTTGTTAAATTCTCAATTTGTCATTTTTACTCTACTTGTAACGCCTGCAAACATCTATGCTGTGTTTGTATAAAAGATGTATTAGGATAATTTTCTTATAACGTTACAGGTTATGTACACTGTCATTCTTGCTATAAAAAACAATATGATAAATTGCCTTGGTTCGTAGATGTTGAATATTTTTTAACTGAGTCTAGTAGAATACAGTACATGAGGTGCTTTTTTCCATTATTGATTGTCATGATATTCAAGTTCTGCTTGAAACTAACAAACATGCTAATCATAACGTTATTGCAATAAACATGTTTCAAATTACAGAAAATTGATATTGATATGATACATCCATAAATGGTATCAGTCATGGCATTTAAAAAAAAAAGATACATCAAATGCAAGATGCTGCACTAGTATATTGACACGCAAGTAATTTTTTCATAATGATAGATGATTAATGAGACATTAATGTTGTATCACATCTAAACCCATTCAGTTGTGATTATGATACATTTCTCACAAAAGTGAAACTTGAAAAGGCCACTCGAGTGTATATGCCAATGTAGCGAAGTACCCATATGGATATTATCATTAAGCAAACTGATTTGAATTATGGAGTGAACAGTAATGTGTTGTGCATTCTATATTACATTTTGAGCCTGCATCACAAAACCAACAAAAAGTCGCCAGACATTGATTTTCAGTTGAGGGCAGATTCTTATAGAGCAGACTCTGGGCTTTAAAATGATGAATAACTAAATTCAAATGGACTCCCCTAACCTATCTAAATACTAGAAAGCACACAATCTGAAAAAGATTGAACTGAGAAAAGAGGCTATGAAGAACAGGGTCTATTTAAGCACTTAATCTTCACCAAGTCGTGCTAGCTGTGCAATAAAAGGGACAAGACACACCGGAACAACAACCACCGTAACAACAATAAAGGAATTATCAGATTGAACTGAAATTGAGCATGTTCTATTAACACATTCTGCCCTCGATTATTGCCAACTTTCAAAGCAGTACAATTATCCTTTCAAAAGTTATTAAATTTGAAAGTGAATAGTGAGTAAAGGATTTCAAGAAATGAAAAGAGGACTATAAGACATACCTGATCATTCTGTTCTCCCCCAAAAATGGGTTGTAAAAAACTGCTGAAAACACACTCTCTCATTCATGTTATGATCCAAAACTAAAGAATAATATAGAAGGATAGCTCTTTCAGAAAATATGAAAAACTCAGGACTGACTCGGTTGACCCATTTTAACTTTTTAAGTCCTCACGTAAAATCAAGGGGTGCGACTTTTAATTTGCTTTGTGATGCACGGTCCATTTACAGTGGTGAAACATAGTACATTTGTATCACCAAATTTTGTTTGATTCATAGTTCTTCGAATATTTTTAATTAAATAAGAAAAAAACCCACATTGCTCTAGGCAGGTGCTTTCGTTTGCTAAACATGTCTTTTATCACCAATCTTACGACAATAGGATAACTGAACCTAAAGATCATTTGAAATAATTACATGGACACATGAGTTAAAGTAAGGCCTGACATCACTGTCAACCATTGGTGGTAAAGATGTTAGGAAGGGGTGTTTATGCTTGAGAGTCTTGAGGAAAAAAAGAAGAAAAACATTGCAACGGTTGGCATGTATAATTTCTCCACTAGTTGCTGAAGTAGACTTTCGTTACACAGTACTGGCGGTGAAACATTGTCCTCTGAATCCGAACCGCTTTCTGTAGAGGTGGGATTCTGGAGATGGAAGTACCCTGCACTGTTGGTATCTGGATTAATTAGATTGCAGAAACACAGACATGTAAATTATTACATGAATAATGTATCTTGGTGACCTTGTAAATCTTAACACATCCAGGGCCTTTTCTATCAAGAAAATATATAAACGCAATTTCAAAAATTATTCTGGATAGCTCTGTTACTTTTCAAACTGGTAAATGCATTGTCAGAATAATTGCAAAAAAATATATATATATATATTCAACGATGAAGTAGCACAAGACTGTGAAGATGTTTGCCTGAAAACCTGAATGCATAATTCTCTAGAAATTAGGAATCTATCTTTTTTTTTCCGGCAAACAGCCCTGTGATTTTTTTGTTTGTTTCATTTTTAAATGGGTGTCTAGAATTTTCTTTCATCGTGCTATATGGTCTATCTACATCTTGATAAGGTCAAGTGAGGGTGTAGGCCTAAATAATCACATTATGTTTCGCTCCCTCGCAAATTAGTTTCATGTCTATGTAAATTACTAGACTGTGATCCGTTTCATGAAAGCCTTAGGAGAGACTTTTTGCTCATAAGACACATCTATGAGAGATTTAAATATGTGATGACTCCATAAAACGGACCCGTCTGAGCCCTTGTTAATATTATTCCTAGTATTAGAGGTTCTACTGAACTTCTAACTGTTACAGAACATCTAGGTCTAGAAACTAGACTTTTCTACAGGCACGAACATCATACACATTGACTTCTACGCAACTGACAAGCAAATAAAAAGGCGGAAGGTCTAAATAGGCAGACGTTTCTCCAGAAAAATAAAAAGGGTAATGCTGGCAAAGCGTGAATTTAATTTATGTTTTCTTGAGGGGGGGGGGGGGGTGGGTGTTGATAACTCATAGCATACACGGATCACAGTACGTGGGCCTAGGTTAACTTGAAAGTTGCGTTCTACAGTATGAACATCAGACCCTTGTCTTGAACGTCTCTAATGTTACGTTATAGCGTTGTAATGTCAAGTCAAAATAAGAGTATGCCAAAATAATTTAGACCCCTAAAATCCAGGATAGCCAAAAGTACGACAAAATAAACACTATTTTCACAGATGACTAAAATCTACCCAGAGTTCTTACCTTCTTAAAAGCATGGTTCTTGGTCTTTCACTGGATATTGACGTGAAATCGTAGCTTCGCTGCAAGTGGTCCGCGTACGGTGCGCGTAGCACGTCTTAACACAGGGCGTCTATGTACTGTGCCACTTCGTGTACTAAGCAACACACAGAGCAATTAATTCCACGAAGCGGCACATTCGTTAGTGCTACCTTTGTGAAATTACTGATCTGCGTTTTTGTGCATTGTGCCACTTGTAGAAATACTTGTTTTTGCATAAATAAGCATAATTCTGACCTGAGATTCTGTGAAATGATAGAGAATAACAAATACATAACAAAAATGAAGAAAACAGAAAATTGATTTTCTACGCGATTTTGGCCAAAGTGCCACTTCGTGGTGTGAACGACGAATTTTGGCAAATTCATTTAAGGCGCTTACCACAGTATTATAATTATGTTTTTCTATTGCCACCATCTTGAATTTCAAGATGGTGGCCTATCTAATGATCGACAATAGGAAACAGCTGTACTGGAACGTTGGACACATCAAGCATGTGCATTACTGAAAATTTGATGCTCCTACAGTAATTGCAACATGAGATATGCGTAAAAACGCTATGGCGGCCATTTTGAATTTCAAGATGGCAGCCTATAAATTTTATCAAAACAATTCACAATATGAGAAAATGATATATCAGAGTGTCTGACATCACAACCATGCATTTTGCACCAAATTTGAAGCTTCTACTATGCTCACTGTATGAGATATGGTTCAAAATACTGTTTGCTATGGCGGCAATTTTGAAATTCACGATGGCAGCCTACAAATTGTATCAAAACAATCCACCATATCAGAAAAAGATATACCAGGGTTTCTGACATCACAACCATGCATTTTGCACCAAATATGAAGCTTGTACAATGCTCACTTAAAGCCCGTCTGCACTAGTCATTATTTTGATGCCAGAACTTTTTTTGTAAAGAGCGCCATCTATCAAAACTTCCGGTGGCCGGGTTACATCCACGGAACTCTAGTCAAAACTCTAGTTCTGTGGTTACATCGTTATTTTATACTGTGGCTGCGCTGATATATCGCCGCCTGCCGGTCAGCGCACGATCTCACAGCAGCTTGTGCGCATACGCAGAGCCGAGAAAACACACACAAGCAGTGCATATTATGGTGGGGTACCGAGAGCCCAGCCCGGCCCGCCCGGCGCGGCCTCGATCTTTCGGCCGATCGCGAGGGAACGGGTTACTTGTCGCGAGAGAGATCCACGACAATCCACTCACTCAGCCCAATGACCTACTCACCAGCGTAGCGAGCAGAAAAACATCGCTGGGCGCGGCGGTGAATTACTAGTACTGTAATGTGGCCGTCGGTTTCTTCGTCGGGCCAGCGAGCTGGGATTTGTAACTTCTGAACTATAATTATTCGCCTGATTATGGGTTGGTCAATTACGATGACATGTGATTAGTGATCGCATTTAGTTTGTTGGTTGTCAATTCCAGCTCGTAAATAAACGTAGCACAGCATGAACACGTATTGTACCAACGATCAATCACATTTCCACGAAAATTTATCACCCACCTCGATCTCCGCGGTATCCTATCTCCCTGTGTAGGCGATATACCGATAACGGTTTCGCTATACCTCACTTTCCCGTACGTTTTGCATAGTTGATTTTGTGTTGTTTATTTTTTCATTACATGTACAGTTGCATATCATAATCAATGTCAAGGCCCTACGGCTACAACTGTACAAATGCTTGTAAACATGAATCACATGCATAAATATGAATATGTCAATAAATAAAAAAAAATAAACAGTCCAGGAACCAAAACAGTAAAGATCGAGAAGGACGACTAAAACCCGTGTCCATGAATGTTACTGAAGATGGTCGATAGTAGGTGGTTGAAGATAGTAGGTCCTTATAATAATGATGATAGTAACAATGAGGATGATAATGGTGATAATAAGAATAAGAATAGTAGTAGTATTAGTAGTACAAGTAATTGTATCAGCAGAAGCAGTAGTAGTATAGTAGTGACAATAATAATAATGATACAGTAATAATAATAATGATAAATTACTTCATGAAGCGTTGAAATCCAATCTGCAAAATGCTCTTAATCAGTCTTGTCACAGAATAACAAATCTAATGGACAAGTATTTCAGAAATGGCAACTCTGCAACATACATAAAACCAGGCCTCGGTGGATTCCATCTCCCTGTTAAAAACAAACCTCTAGAAATTTGCGCAGCAAAGGCTACCAAATAATATAGAAATTGTCCGAAAGAAGCAAGTGAAAGGCTTGCATAGAAACTCATTATGAAGGAGTCCTTGGGACCATGGAAATTACAGTATATCCAGCGAAATTGAAGGTTTACACAGAAAATGTTTTCAGCTGAATAACTTATGAAAGCATCGCACCAAGGAACAACATTTTAGGTATTTTTATACCGAGATATAGGAGATTCAGGTGTATTACTCTTTATCTTTTGCCAAACACGCATCTCCAGAAGGATCAGACCACAAAGGACTTAGTTAGGCCAGTAGGCAGGTGCATATTGCCAATTCTGAATTTGTAACCTTGCAAAACTTTTCATCCGTGAGCACTAATGATTCGTAATGAATTCAACTTTATAATTTCGTCCCTTTGCACACTGACTACTTATAGTACCATCCAAAGATAATGTTGCAGAAAATTTGATTCAAAAGACGGAATCCATGCACATGCAGGTGCAGGGTTATAACTTGGTTTATCCCGAAGCTCAGACAAACATTACATGAGCCCTGTCTATAGCTTTAGGGTTGCTAGGGAATCCATAATTGTAGAAGTGAACTCAATACGAACGTTTATTGAGCCGTCACTAAGGTTTTGTCATTACTAACAAATAACCAAAAGGCATGTATACCCCACATGACGCCAGTAATGATGTTCAGTAAACAACAGGTGTCATTCTGCTGGAATATCATCACAAGGAATATTTGTCATGTGGACAGATGCATGATACACACAATCTAATACAATATGTATACGACATACAGTGCTTTCCTGATATTATAGGTTTTGTGTATTCTTGAACAAAGGATCTCTACTTTGTCCGAAACTTTGACCGAAATGTCCGACCCTTTTCAGCAAATATAATCTGCGCTGATTTTCAAGACAGTAATCGTCTTAGCAAAAAGTCACATGAACTGTCATCACTCGGGGAAGAAAAAATTTCCATAAATTTTAATACATGTACACAACTAAAATTGTCTACTGCTAGTGACAGGATAAATTTCGGAATGTATACCGTGTTATTAGTGTACTGCATATTGTATGCAAACTTCTGCAACAAAGGATCTCCATAGCAACCCTTTGCGAGCAACCAATTCTAACCCTGTATTCTATCTTTTGGATCCAAATGTTTTTGACACAGGTTGAATAGTCTCTGTCACGGTGCAGGTAAGGAAATGTTCATAAATTTGAATACATTATGGAAATGGTCTGTTTGAATACAACTGTACGTTACAAAATGCTCTGCTGTCATGCGGGTTGGCAAATAAAACGCCTAAATTCCCTCTACAGATCAATTAGCAAATTCTCAATAACCTCAAAATAAAAATAAAGTGGTCATATCGTATCGATAAATGTATCTTTTTGTGACCTGTATAGTCGGATGTCGTTCGCAATGTTTGTACATGAAATGCGGGCTACTTGTGATTAGGAATTCTGACCTTAGTGTGGTAACTGAAATAGTCGAGCAAGACATGGCTTAGTGTTCAAATTTCATGCATACTTCCAATGATTTCTAGACCAATTCGAGAGCTTGTTCCAGCTCATAAGGTGTTTTCTCCAACATTCAGGAGGAATTTCAGTCAGAACTCTGAATCCAACTATTTTTGACAGGTTCTCTGAGCTGTTTCTGCCACTAAGCAGGGACGAAAATATAACTTGAAATTCACTACAAAACTGGTCTAGTACGCTATGCAGGTGAGTGGAACAAAGTGGAACACAAGATTTGTGAGTATTGATGTCGGACTCAGAAACGAAGTCGCGTTTCCTTCTTTACCAGAGTTAGTTGCATAAATCTCAGGTCACCTAGGACAGAAAAAGAAACGAGTGATTGTTTCCTTCTTTGCTCTTTGTGTTTATTGCGAAACTGTTTCAATACACATGTATAGTACCATGGTTATCATGTACAAATGCTAAAGGGATAGGATTAGCTTGTGCTAATGTGAAAACCAACCACAGAGAAAAATATATTATCAAAACGAGATCTGTAGGAAATACACCAAACACTCACTACCACAGTTAATGTATGTGTAGGCATAATGACAACACACCAACTTACATTATATATTTGAAGAGTTTGTTTGCAAAAACCGATAAGTCCATATTTGTCAAATGGAGATATTTGCGATTAAAGGTCAAGAAAAATAAAGAGAATAATAAGAAAAATTTAGCTTCTTTTGACCATAACTTCAAAAATGTACCTTTATGTGTAGTGACCAATATATCATTTAAAAGGTATTATTTTGCACTTTATGACAGAGACCGTACTTAAAAATCTTCAAAAATGGACTTATCGGTTTTTGCAAACAAACTCTTCATTTCTTTCACCATCCACTGCACAGGGATTTTGACAAGGGTGAGCACATCCCGTTTGCATGTAAATCTTGCACATATTCTGTCTTGTATATTTTTGGGGATAAGAGGCTTTGCCATTTTCAACCTTCAAATCCATGATGATGTCGAGTTGCGAACTTCACAGTCTACATCAAACCAACAGTTTATCATGGAGGTAGGAGATAGACCGCCATGTGTTGATATAGAGAAGCATCCCACCTCACGAACTATAAACCCTGTTCTGTCAATGAGGATGTGCATATCATATTCATATATGTTTTGCTGGCAGAATGTGCATACAAACGTTTTAGCATAGGGATGGGGTGAAACAAAGTCTAAATAACTAGTTACCGCAAGATGGAGGCATAATAAGTAGCTTTGCAGACAATAAAAATACAAAGAAAATGTTTAGAAATATCTGCAGCCTTTGCAGACAATAAAAATACAAAGAAAATGTTTAGAAATATCTCCATCCAATACATACTTGTATACACATATCAGTAAAATGTCTTGTACAATTTTTTTTTCCACATGTAGTTTTATACATGTATCAGCCACAAAGGAAGTTCGTCATCTCTGGCGTGTTCTGTTAGATTTACTCACCTATTCAGCATTTTACAATATCACTAGTGTCTTGAAATGAACATAATGTCTCATACAGTAATTGATACCTGCATATAAGTGCATAAAGAATCACTCATGCGTAATAGATAGTAGGCCTACAACAAAGGGATACTTCACTATGTTACATGTACTATGAGCACACATCTCATAGAATAATCGTAAGACCTAACCAAACTAAGAGCAACCAGTGTCGTCTATTGAAAGTATGTTGCAAGATCCAAGATACATGGAAAATGGTTGTGGAAGGAGTATAAAGTTCGACCCTATAACCATCTCGGTACCCTTTGACCTCCTGATAACCTACATAGTGCCCGTTAGCAGATGAGTACTGTACTCGGTTCTAATGGCCCAGACAGAACAGGAGGGAACCACTCTTCGATTGCCAGCGCCCAATTTGTCGTGCTGCCAATGGACGTACAATGTATGTGCGATATGACGCGTGACGGTATGATCTGTTGCCCCTGTCTGCGGCCCAGGCGTGCTGGTTCTCCAGGTTGTGGCGAACGATGTCGAGTACAGCTGGGTCCAAACAGAGGCGACGGAATCGTGCAGAGAGCGAGTGACACTGCATGTTAGCTTTTCTGCAGCATTTTTTCTCTACGTCATGCGCCATCTCCCTGCACCGCCCACATTTGCACCATGGAGGCACGGCTTCTGGCTCTGGCTCTCATGGCGGCTGTGGCGGTGGATGAACAAACTGCTCGAAGAAATCTTCGAATAGTCCAGCTGTCCTTTTCAAGTTCATGATGGCCAGCTCATTGACTTGATCCCTGGTGAGCGCCTCCACCTTGGCCTACGCATGAAAGACAGAAATAAATAAGAACTAGAAATGTCGCTATGGCGACTGATGCCTCCGCCATAATGCATGATTCTCCCAATAGGCGTATAGTACAATGTCTTCACAATGTGTGATCCATGACAGTTTCACATAACTGGCAAAATATTGAAATGACAGGTTTGTCAGAAATGTCTTGAACTGGGTTTGCTATAATTTTCTAAGAGAGCAGGTACACATATTTGGGGAATTTTGGGAAAGCTTATGCAATGAGTAATTTCCAAGGTACGAAGAAAGAGTGTGATGACGGTACAAAATAGATTTTTTTTTTTTTTTGGGGGGGGGGGGGCATTGAAACCTGGCCTTTGACCCTTAACCTTTGACCTTCTGGCTGGAAATTTCCCGGAGAATCTCCATTAGGTTAAATGCATGTATTAAGTTTTGAAACTAATAATGCAAGCATTGCATATACTAGTATATGAGGGAAATAGTAAAATTTTGAAGAGTTGACCTTGACCTTTGACCCCTGACTATTGACCCATGACCACTAAATTCCCTAGATAATCCCTGCCAGACAGTACATGCATATGTACCAAGTTCCACGAAGATACATTGAAGCATTTGAGAGAAAAGTAATATTGCAACATTTTCACCTAACCTTTGACCTTTTGACCTTTGACCTTATGACATGAAACTCTCTCTGGAGAATCTTTACGCAGTAGTACATGTCCACACCAAGTTTCAAGAAAATACCTTCGGGCATTGCATAGATATGGGGGAAATTGCAACATTTGTAGCATTTGACCTTGACCTTTTGACCTTTGACCTCTTGCCAATGTCACTAAAATCTACTCAACTAATTGTCCCATCATACATCATCCTTGGACCAAGTTTGGTGAAAGCTGCTTCATCCAGTTTTGAGTTATCACGTAAACAGATAAATTTTAGGATTTGACCTTGATCTTTGACCTTTGACCTCTGTCCGATTTCACTGAAAAACTAATCAAGTAATTGTCCCATCATACATCATCCTCCAACAAAGTTTGGTGAAATTTGCTCCATCCAGTCTTGAGTTATCGCATAAACGGATACAATTTCATGATTTTGACCTTGACCTTTGACCTTTGACCTTCAGCCGATTTCACCCAAAATCTAATCAAATAATTGCCCCATCATACTCCATACTTGGACCAAGTTTGGTAAAATTCCAGTAAATATTACTCAAGTTATCGCGTAAACGAAAGCGGACGGACGTACGTACGGACGTACGGACGTACGGACGGACGGACGGACAACCCGAAAACATAATGCCTCCGGCACCACTTCGTGGCGGAGGCATAAAAATAATGAAACAAATTCTGCCTACAGCTGTACATCAAAAGTACTGTAACACAAAATGCGCATGCATTAATTCATTGACTGTTGATTGTTTGTTTTTGTTTGCATGTTGGTTGACTAGACATCATAACATTCAATGGTAATAGATGATATTATCATGTATTAAGACTTGTTGCTGCAATAAAGGATGCCCATATGGCGACCCTAAAAGCTTGTTCGAGCTCATGCGATGCTTGTCCGAGCTTCGGGAGCAAGTAGGAGCATAAAACCATATTGTGTCTCTTGTGTCCAGTATTGTTTGTTGCAGGTTCTAGAATTGTTGTCAATGCTAATGAACGGGTTTCTCATGTATTCAGATTGTATTTTTGTAAACAAATAATGACAACCCAACAAACTTTGTCCGCGCTCATGTGAAGTTTGTAACAGCGTCGTGAACAATGAAGATTATATATTCTGACTGTCTGTGACAAGTTCTTCGAATTGTTGTCAATGAGCGCATGGAAGGAAACAAGTACATTGTATAATTGTGTAAATCTGGATACAGTACGAAAATGGTTTATGGAGCAGATTGCAAGTTTCTCCTCCAAATTCAATACGGTCTGTGGGAAAACCAAACCACGTCTTATCAAACCCCACAAGCCACAGGCGATTAAATTACCACTATAAAACATTGTCTTTGGACTTATATGCTCTAGGCGTCAAATTAGTATGATGGTTTTATGGCAAATACGTTTCTAAAATATTTTATGTTGAGTATATGGGTTCAGGTACATAATTTTGTCAGTCAACTTAATCAATATTTGTGAGTCAAATCATGTAGAAAATCTTTCATTGTACCAATATATCTTCCATATGGTAATTCATTTAGCAATGCATCAGATTTTCTTGAGGTAACCCTGAATCTTTGGTCATTACTAAACTACAAGATACAATGTAACACGACATATCAATTTATCATATGCAGCTCTGATTGGGATTTCCGATACTTGGCTTAGAAAATTGATTCTGTCTCCTAAATTTGATTTGGAATTGACGAAATTGTGCTAACTAAACTGTGTTGCAACCTTTCCAAATTCATACCGAAATCGAACAAATGATGAGCCCTACATGTACAAAACTTGTACACTGTATATGTGGCTTCATAACAAACTTCAAGCTTCAAAAAGTCTACTATTTTTCAAGTACATCCACGATTTCCCTGCAAACACATGTCAAGGTAACCAGAACTATTTCTGCTATTCCTGTTACCATACTCTAAAGGTACTGTAGTTAGGTGAAGATTCGATGAACAGAAGTAAATGGGAGGCTTCTTATTTTAATGTCCTATTGACTTCACAGCAGCAAATCTTTATCAATGCTTCAGAGTAACTAAATGTATGTAAACAGGATTGAAGAGAAAAAAGAGCAACAAACGCTTCTCTCCCTGTCTCCTCTTTCCCCTGCCATGAACAATTCAGAAAAAAAATACCCCCCCCCCCCCCTCCTTTTTCCCCTAGCGTGAATGACGAGAAAGAAAATCCGCAAGACTTCCTCGAATTCTTGAAGTTCTTTTCTGTCTCTTTTTTTCCCCTCGCACATGAAAGATGCAAAACACACACAGACCCAAGACAGAGACCACTACCATCAGAAAAACAAAAACACCAACTACTAGTAAAGAGACAGAAGTGCTAGACAGGGTTGGGGCCTGGGAAGGGCTACCGACAAAGAAACACGGCGCGCACAAGCATTCTTTCGTGAGATCGTATTACAACTGGCACCTGGTCATGGCCTGGGAACAGCGCAAAGAGTATAGTCTTGTCACAGACCCCAATTATTAGACCTGGTAACATGGTACCCAATAGGGTTACAGCTTGTTATTCCAAAGGTTTGTCATTCCGAAGGCTCTTCAGTCCGCAGATTCGTTATTCCGAAGATTTGTTTTTCCAAATATCATTTCGGATTAACAAATCTTTGGAATAACGCCACAAATGTTCAGATTGATGAACCTTTTTCATTTTCGGATTAACGAACCTCTAGGTATTGGGAATATGTGTGTTTCGGAGTAACGAACCTTCGGAATAATGAACCTTCAGAATATCGAACATTCATTATGTTTGTTTGAGGTAGTGTACATTGCTCTAGTTTATTGAGATTTGCTACATCCACCTTTGAAGTTTTACCCAATTTTACCCAAAGTCTAATCAAGTGATTATCCCACCTTGCTTCACCCTTGTGCAAAGTTTAGTGAAATTTGCTTGATCCAGTCTTGAGTTTTAATATCACACAGTGAATTTTTAGAATTTGACCTTGACCTTTGACTCTTGCCAATTTTACACAAAATGTTATCAAGTTAGTGCCCTATCATATTTTACCCTTGTGCCAAGTTTGCTGAAATTTGCTCAATACAGTCTTGAGTTATTGCATAAACTGTTTTAGATGACCTTCACTTTTGACCTACGACCAATTTCTAATCAAGTGATTGCCCAATCATACTTCATAGTCGGACTATGTTTGGTCAAATTCCGCTCAGTATTACTCAAGTTATCGCGTATACTAAAGTAGACAGACAGACCTACAACCCAAAAATATCATGCCTCAAGCACCCATCGGACAGAGGAATAAAAAGGATTCATGGTCAAATTTGTGGGCATTTTATTGTCAATAAGCCTGTGCATAACAATGATAATTTTTAGTTTGATACTCACCTGACTTGGTTCAGGAGGGTCTTAGAGTTGATCGGTGAAAACAACACTCCTCTGCGCAGAGGAGCTCTCCTAGGAGCTGTAAACACAAACAAAGCATACTTAATTAACCACATACATGTAATGCAACAAAGTCATAATTACTTTCAATTATACTAATGACATATATTTTCCGAATGAGTGTCAGTAAATGACATTTTCATGTCAAGTCGAGTACAAAATTTTACAGTTTGATCCTAGATTTTTAGAGTCCTAGTTATCAACGAGCAAGGTAGCACAACACTCCTAGAAAGAACACATCAGTATGTATTATGGTCAAGAAAATTCTCAGGGATACGTGAAAAAAAAATGTACCCAAAAATATTTATATGCTAATTGGCTGAAAAAAAAGTGCAGATATAGGGTGTTGCAAATGCTCTTTTACACACAATTTGTGATCACGATATTGTCTTTTTAATATGGATGGGAATAACATATTGAAAAGGCAATCATTAGGTGATACGCTATCAGCGTATCACCTATTGTGATTGTCAAAATCTCTCTATTTTTAGGTGATACGCTATCAGCGTATCACCTATTGTGATTGTCAAAATTTCTCTTTTTAGGTGATACGCTATCAGCGTATCACCTATTGTGATTGTCAAAATCTCTCTTTATTTCTTTTTATTCTTCTTTCTTTCTGGACAATTTTGTGTCATCAATATCTCAAGAGTGACATTACAGAATGACATGACATTTTCAGGGAACATGTCTCATGACAATATCTAGCCACAATAAGGTTTTCATGACAGTAACATGTCTATGACGTCATCTAGGCGCCATTTTGTGATTTTCGGACCATATTACATGATCGATCATAACTTCATAAATAAAGGTAATTTCTGTATCATTTTCGGTGGACATTAAGTTCAGGTCACGCTCTATCTTACATTTTAATGCTAATTACCTAGGACATTATTACGCGCGCGTACGCGCGCGTCAAACTTTTAAAAGGCTCAAAACAACTTACCAATGGGAAATCTCGAAGTTTCAGACAATTTCAAGCGTTTCGCGCGTTCGCGTCCGTCCGCACATTTTCGCGCGTAGTGCGCGTAAGCAACATGAAAATGCACATTTTTTGACAGATTTGGATTCCTGATACATTAAGCAACAATATCCATTGATTTCCGATCAATTTTGACCTATAACAAAGGAATGCGTTGGCGGCAAAGTTGAAATTTCGTGTGCGCGTCTATGTGCAAATATAGCGAAAAACATGTCTTTGTTTATTTCGCCATAGCTCTTTAAAACGTCTGGTTACCCTATGTTTTTATTGCATATTACAAAAACATATGAATTGGAAATAACGTTTCAAGCATCAATATCTCCATGAATACATTATGACGTCATCATATCATCATCTGAAATAAAAAAAGTGGAATTAAATTTTTTAAGGTACTGTTTCTGACATTCATTTGCTCGTATCTCTGTTGTTTAAGCTCAATATTATCCCAAATTCAGATATGTTGTACTTTGAACATTTGCCTTTCAAGTCCATGTCATAGTTTTGAAATTTGATGACGTCATCATGCTTTAAATTGTGTTTAAAGGTAAAGACGCAAAATCGGACAAGTTTACGTGTTATGTCTATGGGAGGTGATTTTTTTAGAAACCATGCATTGACTTGACAACGTTTAAGCACCTTTATCTCAGCTGATTTTGCTTCATTTCCTCTGAAACTTAAGTATGTTGTAGCTGTGACAATAATCTGCAGTAATCATGCATTTTATTCTTTGAAATATCCTCATGAGGTTGACAATTTTGCAATTTAAAACTGAAAATGAGAATGGAATGCGAACGAAACGATTCCTGATTCATCTTTCACGTACATAAGTTTACGTTCCTCTAATTTTCTCGTCGAGACGAATGGCCGAGCGGTTAGAGGCGTCGTCTCAGAAACCATGACGTTGCACACGTACGGGTTCGATCCTCACAAGAACACGAAAGAAAATAATTATTTTTTTTAACTTTTTTTTTTTCTTCAATGGAGTACTACACCTTCGTCCATGTAGAAAACACGTTTGCATGTAAACACACCTATACGCACACACTCACATAGTATACCTTTGTTTTGCGTTGGAGACTGCATTACTTCGACTGCTGCAAAATTTTGCAGGCTGGGCTTTTTAAACTGATATAGTATATTGTAACAAAAAGAAATTTGTTCATATCAATTCAGTAACACAATGTAGTCGTGGTTACTTTGTGCTGATTTACACATGTAACAAGCTATACATTGTAAAAAAGGTATTTGCATTGTTCCTTTAAGTCAGTCTTCTGTATTGATGATTATTTGTCAATTAGTGGTTTTTGTGGAGTTTCAGATGGTGATAAAAAGTATGAATGATAAGTGCAGCGATAATTCCTACAGTAAGTTCAAAGTTGTGTTACAGATGTTTGATACATACATTTAGCATTGTGTGTGTGTGTGTATACGTGTGTATACAGGTTGGCCATATGACACATTCTAGACAATTAATCCCAATTAATTAGCAAACGTGATCAGCTATGGAACTGAATATGGTACTAATGTATGATGTTAATGATTCTAATTAAACTGTGACGAGTTTAAAGGGATAGCATAACTGTGTGTAAAAATAAGGCAATTATAAGGAAATTTTAGGGGAATTTGATAACCATGCCTATAATAATTTCATACAGGTTATAATACCTGCCTCATATTCGTGTGATAGATCGTCATGTCAATAGCAAACTGACAACGTACGACGAATGTGTTATATATTGAACAACTGTCTTTCAAGTCCATAATGTTCCCCATATTTTCTTGTCGAGACGTATGGCCGAGTGGTTAAAGGCGACGTCTCAGAGACGTGAGGTTGCGGGTTCGAACCCCACAAGATCACGAAACAAAATACTTAGCTATTTACTGTTTTTTTCCTCAACTTTGTATTACATATTCGTCCATGTAGAAATCACGTTCGTATATAAACGCACCTATACACACACACAGACACACACACACGCCATATCCCTCTTCTTTGTGTGTTGGAGACCACATTGCTTCGACTGCAGCAAACTTTTGCAGGTTGACTTTGTCAAACCGATCATAGTATGTAATGACGACGACTGAGGTGTTGTACTTTGAACAATTGTCTTTCAAGACGATGTCATTGTTTATTAATTTGATGACGTCATTACACTGAAAATTATGATTAAAGGCAAGGTATCAAAACCAGCCGATTATAGGTTTTATGTCTGCGGGACGTATTTTTTCCAAGTTGCCAGAAATGGCATAGCGACCTCAGTCGTTACAAGGCCGCTTTTCCGTCTAGCAATGCAATAGATGTTCACACGGCCACGTTAGTTGAGTGGGCATTGACTTTCCCCCTGTTACATCTATACATTGGTTTTGTTTTTTTTTTTTGTCTTACCATTTCCGTGGATGACCCGTGGCCGAGTGGTTACAAAAACGGTTTCGCAAGCACGCTCAATATAACTTTAAGGTGCCTATATCACATTCTTTTCTTTGTCGATCACAGATGACTGTCATCTGATGACCACAAGCGTATCACCTAACTCGTCCTCAATGTGACGAGTTTTCATGTCTCGTTTTTTATTCTTCTTTCTTTCTGCCACATTTTGTGTCGTCAATATCTCAATAATGACATTACGGAATGACATGACATTTTCAGTCAACATGTCTCATGACAAAATCTAGCCACAATAAGGTTTTCATGACAGTAACATATCTATGACGTCATCTAGGCGCCATTTTGTGATTTTCGGACCTTGTCACGTGATCGATCATAACTTCATAACTAGATGTCATTTCTGTATCATTTTCGGTGGACATGAAGTTCAGGTCACGCTCTATCTTACTTTTTAACGCTAGTTACACAGGTCATCATTACGCGCGCGTAAGCGCGCGTCAAAATTTTAAAAGACTCAAAACGACTTCCCAATGGGAAATCTCGAAGTTTCAGACAATTTTAAGCGTTTCAAACATTTTCTCGCGTGCGCGTCCGTCCGCGCAATTTCGCGCGCAGAGCCCGTAAGCAACATGAAAATGCAATTTTTTTGACTCATTTGGATTCCTTATACTTGGAGTAACAATATCCATTGATTTCCGCTCGATTTCGACCTATAACAAAGGAATGCACTGGCGTCAAAGTTGAAATTCCGCGTGCGCGTCTTTCTGCAAATATAGTGAAAAAACATGTCTTTGTTTATTTCGCCATAGCTCTTTAAATCGTCCGTTGACCCTATATTTCTATTGCATATTACAAAAGTATATGAATTGTAAATAACATTCCAAGTATCAATATTGCCAGGAACACGCGATGACGTCATCATATCGTCATTTTAAATAAAAAAAGTGGAATTGATTTTTTTCAGGTACTCTTTCAGACATTCATTTGCTCGTATCTCTGTTGTTTAAGCTCAATATTATCCCAAATTCAGATATGTTGTACTTTGAACATTTGCCTCTCAAGTCCATGTGATGGTTTTGAAATATAATGACGTCATCATACTAGAAATTGTGATTAAAGGTAAAGACTCAAAATCAGACAAGTTTACGTGTTATGTCTATGGGAGGTGATTTTTTTTTTAAACCATGCATTGACTTGACAACGTTTAAGCACCTTTACCTCATCTGATTTTGCTCCATTTCCTCTGAAACATACGTATGTTGTAGCTGAGACAATAAGCTTTAGTAATCGTGCATTTTATGTTTTCAAATCTCCTCATTAGGTTGATAATTTTGTAGTTTAAAACTGAAAATGAGAATGCAATCTGTACAGAACGATTCCCAATTTATCTTTGCAACTGTATATTGATCGAATCCACGCTGCCACTTGTGAGAAGTTGAATAGCGCCATCACAAGTCAACCAGTCACGACAGTATTATTATACATTTAAGTTTCGCACTCGGTCTTCAGGACAGCCGTGTGGCGTAATCGCTTAGCGCGCTGAGTGTTCATAATGCCATACCGGAAAGAGAGAAGTTCGACTCCCGCAGGATTTTTCCCGTTTTTTCTTTTTCTTTTTTTTTTCGGCAATTCAGCTTTACTCCGATGTCATTTATCATATTATTTTATTAAGTGTACGTAACCCGTGAACACGGCTGCTCTATTTCCCTTGTTTTGTATTGGAGTTTGGACATTGGGTTTGCTTCATTAATTTTGTCACACTTAATGTTGTAAATTGCCCCTTGTTACAGTGTCCCGCTTGCCACCTTTCGTTTGCTCTTTCCTTTTCTCTTCATTGGCTCTTGTTAGGAACATGTAGGAACATGTACGTTTAGATAACTGGCAGGAATGGGAGCTGAATTGATTAACTCTAGTCCAGGTGTATGGCGTCTCGCTCATCTCTTTGAAATTCCAGGTTGTTATTGTTTGACCCAATAACGAAGTTGTAGACAGGTTTTATGTTGCTATAGAGGTATTTTGTGCCACATAAATGGAAGGCATCACTGTTAAGTCGTAGTAATGAACCTTTTCATGTTGTAAATGATATAAAGATATGAATTTCACATCCAATCTTCGGGACAGCCGTGTGGCTTTATAGTCGCTTAGCGCGCTCCATGGTCATTATGCACTACCTTCGAGACCCGCAGGACGCTATTATTTTTTTTTCTCTCTCTTTCTTTGTTTTTCGTTTGGCAGTTCAGCTTCATTCCGATGTCATTACCCCACAACACACAGTCACTCAATTCCCCCCCCCCCTTTTTTTTTGTCGCAGACTGGAGGTTGGATTTGCTTCATTTATCATACGTGTAATGTTGTAAATTGCCCTTGGTATACAGTGCCCCGCTTGCCACCTTTGTTTTCTCTTTCCTTTTCTCTACGTTTGTTCATGTTACACTGCACAAGACAGGTCGGAAAATAATTTACATAACTCAACTGGAGCAGGAATGGCAACTGAATAGATTAACTCTAGGCCAGGTGTATGGCGTCTCGCTCATCTCTTTGAAATTCCAGGTTGTTATTGTTTGACCCAAGAACGGAATTGTAGACAGGTTTTATGTTGCTATAGAGGTATCTTGTGCCACATGAGTAGAAGGCATCACTGTTTAGTAGTAGTAATGAACCTTTTCTTGTCCCTCCATGTCAATTATAGTGTGTTTAAAGGGGTTGTGTGTCTATCTGCTAAAGAAAAGGAAAACCTTATTTTCGTCATGGCTGTTTCTCTATACGTAGCCGTAGGTGATGAGTGTTGTTGGTATCTGAGCAGTGAAGAACAGAGCATCAGGCTAAAATCCCCCTTAGTTATACGCGCTAAGCGTTCAATTTGATATATCTTTATTTATGTAGTCAATCACTGCTAATGGAGTTACAGAATTATGTTATGACACATTGCACTGAAAGTTTGTAAAGCAAAGTTTATGGACAAGGCAAGCAATTGTACATGAATAATACCATTGATTTCAGAGGGAAATTATGGTATACCTAAATGTAAGGGTATCATTGCTTTGGAATTGCTGAGACAATATCTTGGCACGAGGGCTTCCACTTCTAATAACTGATCTCTTTGAAGATGTGTCGGTCACGGGTGATCGTCATGATTCATCTTTCACGTAGAAGCTTCCGTTCCACACTCTTCGTTCGAGAAGACTTACCATCATACTTCAAATTGTGATTAAAGGTAAAGACTCAAAATCAGACAAGTTGACGTGTTATGTCTATGGGAGGTGATTTTTTTTTTTAACCATGCATTGACTTGACAACGTTTAAGCACCTTTATCTCAGCTGATTTTGCTCCATTTCCTCTGAAACTTATGTATGTGGTAGCTGAGACAATAAGCTGCAGTGATCATGCATTTTATTTTTTTCAAATCTCCTCGTCAGGTTGATAATTTTGCAGCTAAAAACTGAAAATGAGAATGGAATGTGGACCAAACGATTCCTGAATCATCTTTCACATATAAGCTTACGTTCCTCATATTTTCTCGTCAAGACGTACATGGCCGAGAGGATAAAAGCGACGTCACAAGAGACGTGAGGTTGCACACGTACGGGTTCGAACCCCATAAGAGCACGAAACAAAATACGTATATCTTTTTTTTTTATGGAGTATTCACCTTCGTCCATGTAGAAAGCACGTTTTCATGTAAACGTACACACACACAGGCACACACACACACACACACACACAATATCCCTTTGTTTTGTGTTGGAGACCACATTGCTTTGACTGGCAACTTGGACTTGAAATTACAAAGTGAAGATGACTCTTAAAAGACAGCATGGCCATGCTTGGTTTTTTTTAACAGTATGAAGACCTATTGGTAAATATTCATTCACATATCATTTCCAATCAACTTACTTGGACACGGTGACACCACACGAAATTTTCAATTGGTTGCATGACAGAAACAATTTCATCTGAATTATATAGGACTGTATAAAGAATTGGACTTCACGAATATTTCTCAATATTACTTCAAGTCGCAACTTAACATTATTTTCGTTGTCGATCACTGAAAATGAGAATGGAATCTGGTCGAAACGATTCCCGATTTATCTTTGCAACTGTATATTGATCGAATCCTCGCGGCCACTCGTGGGAAGTTGAATAGCGCTATCAGTCACTTTACGTATATCGCCAAAAAACTGAATATCAATGTAAATTTGTGTTGTGTATAGCATACATAGATAGATTTAAGTTTCGCACAGGATCTTCGGATCTTCCGTGCGGCAGAATCGCTTAGCACGCTGCGTGTTTATAATGCCCGACCGGAAGGACAGAAGTTAATCGAGTCCCGCAGGACTTTTTCCTTTTATTTCTTTTTTCTTTTTTTTTCAGCAGTTCAGCTTCACACTGATGTCATGAACACAGCTACTCTATTTCCCTTGTTTTGTATTGGAGTTTGGAGGTTGGGTTTGCTTCATTAATTTTGTCACACGTAATGTTGTAAATTGCCCCTTGAAACAGTGCCCCGCTTGCCACCATTCGTTTTCTCTTTCCTTTTCTCTTCATTTAGATTTTGTTCTTGTTATACTGTAGCAGGATATTTAGGAACGTGTACGTTTACATAACTAACAGGAATGGGAACTGAATTAATTAACTCTAGTCCAGGTGCATGGCGTCTCGCTGATCTCTTTGGAATTCCAGGTTGTTATTGTTTGACCAAATAACGGAGTTAAAGACAGGCAGGGAAGGAAGTGACTTGATATTGCTTCATAATGAGGAATTTTGGGCAACACCTTTCCAAGCGTAGTGATTATGACGGGGTATCATGGCTGTTTCACTAGTTTAGCCATAGGTGACATATGTTGTTGGCATTTGGGAGAATAGAACAGATCAGTACCAAACTGGAATAGCCCTATAAGTAATGTGGTAAGCGTTCAATTTTTTGCATTATCTTTCTTCTTCAAAGTCAGTCACTACTGATCGAAATACACAATAATATGACACGTTCCATTGGTAGTTTAGGAAAAGGGAGTTAATGCACGATGCAATGATAAATGTGCTACCATTGATTTTAGAGACGTCGTTGTGGTGTGGTACTGGTGATGGTAAGGGAACCATAGATTGCTTTTAAAGTAATGAGACAATCATTGGACCTTTGCATCAAGACCGTATTCCCATCTAGAATATAATGCATGTTCGTGCGGAGTTTTTTTTTTTTTGTTTTTTAATCCTGACGTGGACATTTTCTTTTCCTTGTTTTTAATTTAAGAATGTTATATCTAAATTTGTTTCTTTCCCCTAACATTTTTTTATTGTTGGATATAAAGTTGGACGTTCCGTGACCGAGTAAAAGAGCAGCGATTTAGTTACAGTTTCAATGCATCTTGTTTACCATCTTCTCTGACATTAAATTGATTGTTTTTAAATTTGACATTGTCTGTCTATAAAGCAATTTGCCTGTTTATGCTCATAAAACACTGCTATAACAACTAATACATTTGCTTCACTTGTCACACGCAATGATGTGGATTGCAGTTGTGCATGCATTTTTTCTTTTGCCACCTCTCGTTTTTCTCTCCCCTTTTCCCTCATTTTGGTTTTGTTATACTGCAGATGGGAATGATTACAATGACATAACCCAACTTGAAGTAGGAATGAGAACTGAATAAATTAACTCTAGGCCAGGTGTATATAGCGTCTCGCTCATCTCTTTGAAATTTCAGGTTGTCATTGTTCGATCAACGGAGTTGAAGACAGGCTTTATGTTGCTATAGAGGTATCTCGCTCCACGTGAATGGAATGCATACGCTGTTTAGTATTAGTAATGAACTTTTTCAGGTCCATCCCTGCCAATAAAAGTGTGTTTGATGGGGTTTTGTGTCATTGTGCCTATGAGAAAGCAAAGTTTTATTTTCGCCATGGCTGTTTCTCTATGCGTAGCCGTGGGTGATGGGTGTTGTTGGCATCTGGCCAGTAAAGAACCGAGTATTATGCTATAATACCCCCCTCCCCCGGTTAGGTTCTAAGCGTTCAATACGGTGATATAGCTTTCTTCTTTATTATGTCAATCACTGCTGATGGAATTACAGAATTATGTTATGACACGTTTCACTCAAAGCTTAAAAAACAAAGTATATGCACGATACAAGTAATGGTGCATGAGTCCTATAGGCCATTGATTTTAGATGAGAAATTATGACATGCCTATAGTAGGATTGTCATTGATTAGGAATTAATGAAACGATTAAGCACACCTTCCACTTCTAACTGTCCCCTATGAATGTGTGTCGATCATGTGAGATCGTCATAAATTATCATTCACGTATAAGCTTACGTTCGAAGTGTACTCTTAGTTGGAGGAGACCTATAGTTACATGGTTAAAGGCGATGTCTCTTTCGCTGGAGCCGTACGTTTGGCCCGTTTTTCTTTTGCCCTTTTCTCTTTAATTGAGATATCACTTTCGTCCAGGTATAAATCACATTCTCATGTAAACAGACTCACTTGCTCTATATCCCTTGTTTTGTATCGGAGGCTTCATTGGATTTACTGCTTGTAAATCTCACAGGCTTGTATATAGCTGTAAGAGCTCTTTGAACTGATCACTATGATAGCAAGATGAGAGGGAGTCATATTGGTTATGTAAATAATGGTCAAAGGTCATATTTTAAAAGGCCACTGTTAAAGCCAGGATGGTTATAAACACTTAATTGTCATGTTTTATTTGTACGTGCCGAGGATCACTTGGATCCCGTTTACAGTGCGAGGTTCGGCCGCGGCTCGGCCGCGCCGAGACCGCCTTCATTTCGGTGTAAACGCGCAAAAGGCCAAATGCGGGGCCAAAATGGCCTCGCATTAGGCCACGCTAATGTGGTCGCGGCTCAGCCCGCCGCGGTCGCGCCCGGCCTTTTTCTCAGTGTAAACGCAAACTGGGCTAAATGCGCGGCCAATTTTATTGTGGCTTCCAAACACTCGCCTGTACTATTTCGCTATTCAGGATATTAACCACTTCAACGTCGAAAACTAGTATAGTTTAAGGTGGTTTTGTCCTGCAAAGGATTTTCTCCTTCGGCAAAGGCCTTTGCCCGAACGGCGACTTCGCCACTACGACAAAATATTGAAAGGTTTGAATCAAAAGCGCGGCCGAGCCCGGCAGTGTAAATGGACTAAATTGCGGGGCTCGGCCGCGCAATTGAGGCTCAAAAAGTCCGTAAATCGACTTAGTCGTACACGCACAGAATTTCCACATAGTTTGTGTGACAGAAAAACAAATGTGATCTGAATAATAAATGTAGGCCCCCAAAAAAGTTCAACTAAGTATCTCATTATAACTTCAAGGTGCTATATTACATTCTTTTCTTTGTCGATCACGGATGACCGACATCTGATGACCCCAAGCGTATCACCTAACTCGTCTTCAGTGTGACGAGTTTCATATCTCGTTTCTTATTCTTCTTTCTTTCTGGCCTATTTTGTGTCGTCAATATCTCAAGAATGACATTACGGAGTAACATGACATTTTCAGTCAACATGTCTCATGACAATATCTAGCCACAATAAGGTTTTCATGACAGTAACGTATCTATGACGTCATCTAGGCGCCATTTTGTGATTTTCGGACCATGTTACATGATCGATCATAACTTCATAACTAAAGGTTCTTTCTGTATCAGTTTTTGTGGACATAAAGTTCAGGTCACGCTCTATCTTTCTTTCTCAGATGCTAATTACCTAGGACGTCATCTAGGACGCGTAAGCGCGCGTCAAACATTTAAAAGGCTCAAAACAACTTTCCAATGGGAAATCTCGAAGTTTCAGACAATTTTAAGCGTTTCAAACAATTTTGCGCGTGCGCGTCCGTCCGCGCATTTTCGCGCGCACAGCGCGTCAGTAACATGAAAATGCACATTTTTTGACTAATCTGGATTCCTGATACTTTGAGTAACAATATCCATTGATTTCTGATAGATTTTGACAAATAACAAAGCAATGCACTGGCGTCAAAGTTGAAATTTCGCGTGCGCATCTATGTGCAAATATAGTGAAAAAACATGTCTTTGTTTATTTCGCCATAGCTCTTTAAAACGTCAGGTGACCCTATGTTTTTATTGCATATTACAAAAGCATATAAATTGAAAATAACGTTTCAAGTATCATTATTTCCATAATTAAAATATGACGTCATCATATCGTCATCTGAAATCAAAAAAGTGGAATTAATTTTTTTAAGGTACTGTTTCTGACATTCATTTGCTCGTATCTCTGTTGTTTAAGCTCAATATTATCCCAAATTCAGATATGTTGTACTTTGAACATTTGCCTTTTAAGTCCATGTCATGCTTTTGATATTTGATGACGTCATCATACCTTAAATTGTGATTAAAGGTAAAGACGCAAAATCGGACAAGTTTACGTGTATTGTCTATGGGAGGTGATTTTTTTTTAAAAGCATCAATTGACTTAACAACGTTTAAGCACCTTTATCTCAGCTGATTTTGCTTCATTTCCTCTGAAACTTTAATATGTTGTAGCTGAGACAATAAGCTGCAGTAATCATGCATTTTATTCTTTGAAATCTCCTCATCAGATTGACAATTTTGCAGTTTAAAACTGAAAATGAAAATGGAATGTGGACAAAACGATTCCCCATGTATCTTTCACATACATAAGTTTACGTTCCCCATATTTTCTCGTCGAGACGTATGGCCGAGTGGTTAAAGGCGCCGTCTCAGAGACGTGAGATTGCGGGTTCGAACCCCACGAGATCACGAAACATTTTTTTTTATTTTACTTTTTTTCTTCAATTTTGTATTTCATATTCGTCCATGTAGAAATCACGTTCGTATATAAACGCACCTATACACACACACAGACACACACACACGCCATATCCCTCTTTTTTGTGTGTTGGAGACCACATTGCTTCGACTGCAGCAACATTTTGCAGGTTGACTTTGTCAAACCGATCATAGTATGTAATGACGACGACTGAGGTGTTGTACTTTGAACAATTGTCTTTCAAGACGATGTCATTGTTTTGTAATTTGATGACGTCATTACACTGAAAATTGTGATTAAAGGCAAGGTATCAAAACCAGCCGATTATAGGTTTTATGTCTGCGGGACGTATTTTTCCCAAGTTGCCAGAAATGGCATAGTGACCTCAGTCGTTACAGGGCCGCTTCTCCGTCTAGCAATGCAATAGATGTTCACCAGGCCACGTTAGTTGAGTGGGCATTGACTTTCCCCCTGTTATATCTATACATTGTTTTTTTTTTTTTTTTTGTCTTACCATTTCCGTGGATGACCCGTGGCCGAGTGGTTACAGAAACGGTTTCGCATGCACGCTCAATATAAGTTCAAGGTGCCTATATCACATTCTTTTCTTTGTCGATCACAGATGACCGTCATCTGATGACCACAAGCGTATCACCTAACTCGTCCTCAATGTGACGAGTTTTCATGTCTCGTTAGGTGATACGCTATCAGCGTATCACCTATTGTGATTGTCAAAATCTCTCTTTATTAGGTGATACGCTATCAGCGTATCACCTATTGTAATTGTCAAAATTTCTCTTTTTAGGTGATACGCTATCAGCGTATCACCTATTGTGATTGTCAAAATTTCTCTTTTTTTTTATTCTTCTTTCTTTCTGCCACATTTTGTGTCGTCAATATCTCAATAATGACATTACGGAATGACATGACATTTTCAGTCAACATGTCTCATGACAAAATCTAGCCACAATAAGGTTTTCATGACAGTAACATATCTATGACGTCATCTAGGCGCCATTTTGTGATTTTCGGACCTTGTCACGTGATCGATCATAACTTCATAACTAGATGTTATTTCTGTATCATTTTCGGTGGACATGAAGTTCAGGTCACGCTCTATCTTACTTTTTAACGCTAGTTACACAGGTCATCATTACGCGCGCGTAAGCGCGCGTCAAAATTTTAAAAGACTCAAAACGACTTCCCAATGGGAAATCTCGAAGTTTCAGACAAATTTAAGCGTTTCAAACATTTTCTCGCGTGCGCGTCCGTCCGCGCAATTTCGCGCGCAGAGCCCGTAAGCAACATGAAAATGCAATTTTTTTGACTGATTTGGATTCCTTATACTTGGAGTAACAATATCCATTGATTTCCGATCGATTTCGACCTATAACAAAGGAATGCACTGGCGTCAAAGTTGTAATTCCGCGTGCGCGTCTTTCTGCAAATATAGTGAAAAAACATGTCTTTGTTTATTTCGCCATAGCTCTTTAAATCGTCCGTTGACCCTATATTTCTATTGCATATTACAAAAGTATATGAATTGTAAATAACATTCCAAGTATCAATATTGCCAGGAATACGCGATGACGTCATCATATCGTCATTTTAAATAAAAAAAGTGGAATTGATTTTTTTTCAGGTACTCTTTCAGACATTCATTTGCTCGTATCTCTGTTGTTTAAGCTCAATATTATCCCAAATTCAGATATGTTGTACTTTGAACATTTGCCTCTCAAGTCCATGTGATGGTTTTGAAATATAATGACGTCATCATACTAGAAATTGCGATTAAAGGTAAAGACTCAAAATCAGACAAGTTTACGTGTTATGTCTATGGGAGGTGATTTTTTTTTAAACCATGCATTGACTTGACAACGTTTAAGCACCTTTACCTCATCTGATTTTGCTCCATTTCCTCTGAAACATACGTATGTTGTAGCTGAGACAATAAGCTTTAGTAATCGTGCATTTTATGTTTTCAAATCTCCTCATTAGGTTGATAATTTTGTAGTTTAAAACTGAAAATGAGAATGCAATCTGTACAGAACGATTCCCAATTTATCTTTGCAACTGTATATTGATCGAATCCACGCTGCCACTTGTGAGAAGTTGAATAGCGCCATCACAAGTCAACCAGTCACGACAGTATTATTATACATTTAAGTTTCGCACTCGGTCTTCAGGACAGCCGTGTGGCGTAATCGCTTAGCGCGCTGAGTGTTCATAATGCCATACCGGAAGGAGAGAAGTTCGACTCCCGCAGGATTTTTCCCGTTTTTTCTTTTTCTTTTTTTTTTTCTGCAATTCAGCTTTACTCCGATGTCATTTATCATATTATTTTATTAAGTGTACGTAACCCGTGAACACGGCTGCTCTATTTCCCTTGTTTTGTATTGGAGTTTGGACATTGGGTTTGCTTCATTAATTTTGTCACACTTAATGTTGTAAATTGCCCCTTGTTACAGTGTCCCGCTTGCCACCTTTCGTTTGCTCTTTCCTTTTCTCTTCATTGGCTCTTGTTATATTGTAACAGGATAGGTAGGAACATGTACGTCTAGATAACTGGCAGGAATGGGAGCTGAATTGATTAACTCTAGTCCAGGTGTATGGCGTCTCGCTCATCTCTTTGAAATTTCAGGTTGTCATAAATGGAAGGCATCACTGTTTAGTAGTAGTAATGAACCTTTTCATGTTGTAAATGATATAAAGATATGAATTTCACATCCAATCTTCGGGACAGCCGTGTGGCTTTATAGTCGCTTAGCGCGCTCCATGGTCATTGTGCACTACCTTCGAGACCCGCAGGACGCTATTATTTTTTTTCTCTCTCTAACTCAACTGGAGCACGAATGGCAACTGAATAGATTAACTCTAGGCCAGGTGTATGGCGTCTCGCTCATCTCTTTGAAATTCCAGGTTGTTATTGTTTGACCCAAGAACGGAATTGTAGACAGGTTTTATGTTGCTATAGAGGTATCTTGTGCCACATGAGTAGAAGGCATCACTGTTTAGTAGTAGTAATGAACCTTTTCTTGTCCCTCCATGTCAATTATAGTGTGTTTAAAGGGGTTGTGTGTCTATCTGCTAAAGAGAAGGAAAAACTTATTTTCGTCATGGCTGTTTCTCTATACGTAGCCGTAGGTGAGGAGTGTTGTTGGTATCTGAGCAGTGAACAACAGAGCATCAGGCTAAAATCCCCCTTAGTTATACGCGCTAAGCGTTCAATTTGATATTATCTTTATTTATGTAGTCAATCACTGCTAATGAAGTTACAGAATTATGTTATGACACATTGCACTGAAAGTTTGTAAAGCAAAGTTTATGGACAAGGCAAGCAATTGTACATGAATAATACCATTGATTTCAGAGGGAAATTATGGTATACCTAAATGTAAGGGTATCATTGCTTTGGAATTGCTGAGACAATATCTTGGCACGAGGGCTTCCACTTCTAATAACTGATCCCTTTGAAGATGTGTCGGTCACGGGTGATCGTCATGATTCATCTTTCACGTAGAAGCTTCCGTTCCACACTCTCCGTTCGAGAAGACTTACCATCATACTTCAAATTGTGATTAAAGGTAAAGACTCAAAATCAGACAAGTTGACGTGTTATGTCTATGGGAGGTGATTTTTTTTTTTAACCATGCATTGACTTGACAACGTTTAAGCACCTTTATCTCAGCTGATTTTGCTCCATTTCCTCTGAAACTTATGTATGTGGTAGCTGAGACAATAAGCTGCAGTGATCATGCATTTTATTTTTTTCAAATATCCTCGTCAGGTTGATAATTTTGCAGCTAAAAACTGAAAATGAGAATGGAATGTGGACCAAACGATTCCTGAATCATCTTTCACATATAAGCTTACGTTCCTCATATTTTCTCGTCAAGACGTACATGGCCGAGAGGATAAAGGCGACGTCACAAGAGACGTGAGGTTGCACACGTACGGGTTCGAACCCCATAAGAGCACGAAACAAAATACGTATATCTTTTTTTTTTATGGAGTATTCACCTTCGTCCATGTAGAAAGCACGTTTTCATGTAAACGTACACACACACAGGCACACACACACACACAATATCCCTTTGTTTTGTGTTGGAGACCACATTGCTTTGACTGGCAACTTGGACTTGAAATTACAAAGTGAAGATGACTCTTAAAAGACAGCATGGCCATGCTTGATTTTTTTTAACAATATGAAGACCTATTGGTAAATATTCATTCACATATCATTTCCAATCAACTTACTTGGACACGGTGACACCACACGAAATTTTCAATTGGTTGCATGACAGAAACAATTTCATCTGAATTATGTAGGACTGTATAAAGAATTGGACTTCACGAATATTTCTCAATATTACTTCAAGTCGCAACTTAACATTATTTTCGCTGTCGATCACTGAAAATGAGAATGGAATCTGGTCGAAACGATTCCCGATTTATCTTTGCAACTGTATATTGATCGAATCCTCGCGGCCACTCGTGGGAAGTTGAATAGCGCTATCAGTCACTTTACGTATATCGCCAAAAAACTGAATATCAATGTAACTTTGTGTTGTGTATAGCATACATAGATAGATTTAAGTTTCGCACAGGATCTTCGGATCTTCCGTGTGGCAGAATCGCTTAGCACGCTGCGTGTTTATAATGCCCGACCGGAAGGAGAGAAGTTAATCGAGTCCCGCAAGACTTTTTCCTTTTATTTCTTTTTTCTTTTTTTTTCAGCAGTTCAGCTTCACACTGATGTCATGAACACAGCTACTCTATTTCCCTTGTTTTGTATTGGAGTTTGGAGGTTGGGTTTGCTTCATTAATTTTGTCACACGTAATGTTGTAAATTGCCCCTTGAAACAGTGCCCCGCTTGCCACCATTCGTTTTCTCTTTCCTTTTCTCTTCATTTGTTCTTGTTATACTGTAGCAGGATATTTAGGAACGTGTACATTTACATAACTAACAGGAATGGGAACTGAATTAATTAACTCTAGTCCAGGTGCATGGCGTCTCGCTGATCTCTTTGGAATTCCAGGTTGTTATTGTTTGACCAAATAACGGAGTTAAAGACAGGCAGGGAAGGAAGTGACTTGATATTGCTTCATAATGAGGAATTTTGGGCAACACCTTTCCAAGCGTAGTGATTATGACGGGGTTCTCTGTCGTTTATTTTCGTCATGGCTGTTTCACTAGTTTAGCCATAGGTGACATATGTTGTTGGCATTTGGGAGAATAGAACAGATCAGTACCAAACTGGAATAGCCCTATAAGTAATGTGGTAAGCGTTCAATTTTTTGCATTATCTTTCTTCTTCAAAGTCAGTCACTACTGATCGAAATACACAATAATATGACACGTTCCATTGGTAGTTTAGGAAAAGGGAGTTAATGCACGATGCAATGATAAATGTGCTACCATTGATTTTAGAGACGTCGTTGTGGTGTGGTACTGGTGATGGTAAGGGAACCATAGATTGCTTTTAAAGTAATGAGACAATCATTGGACCTTTGCATCAAGACCGTATTCCCATCTAGAATATAATGCATGTTCGTGCGGAGTTTTTTTTTTTTTTAATCCTGACGTGGACATTTTCTTTTCCTTGTTTTTAATTTAAGAATGTTATATCTAAATTTGTTTCTTTCCCCTAACATTTTTTTTTTTTGTTGGATATAAAGTTGGACGTTCCGTGACCGAGTAAAAGAGCAGCGATTTAGTTACAGTTTCAATGCATCTTGTTTACCATCTTCTCTGACATTAAATTGATTGTTTTTAAATTTGACATTGTCTGTCTATAAAGCAATTTGCCTGTTTATGCTCATAAAACACTGCTATAACAACTAATACATTTGCTTCACTTGTCACACGCAATGATGTGGATTGCAGTTGTGCATGCATTTTTTCTTTTGCCACCTCTCGTTTTTCTCTCCCCTTTTCCCTCATTTTGGTTTTGTTATACTGCAGATGGGAATGATTACAATGACATAACCCAACTTGAAGTAGGAATGAGAACTGAATAAATTAACTCTAGGCCAGGTGTATAAAGCGTCTCGCTCATCTCTTTGAAATTTCAGGTTGTCATTGTTCGATCAACGGAGTTGAAGACAGGCTTTATGTTGCTATAGAGGTATCTCGCTCCACATGAATGGAATGCATACGCTGTTTAGTATTAGTAATGAACTTTTTCATGTCCATCCCTGCCAATAAAAGTGTGTTTGATGGGGTTTTGTGTCATTGTGCCTATGAGAAAGCAAAGTTTTATTTTCGCCATGGCTGTTTCTCTATGCGTAGCCGTGGGTGATGGGTGTTGTTGGCATCTGGCCAGTAAAGAACCGAGTATTATGCTATAATACCCCCCTCCCCCGGTTAGGTTCTAAGCGTTCAATACGGTGATATATCTTTCTTCTTTATTATGTCAATCACTGCTGATGGAATTACAGAATTATGTTATGACACGTTTCACTCAAAGCTTAAAAAACAAAGTATATGCACGATACAAGTAATGGTGCATGAGTCCTATAGGCCATTGATTTTAGATGAGAAATTATGACATGCCTATAGTAGGATTGTCATTGATTAGGAATTAATGAAACGATTAAGCACACCTTCCACTTCTAACTGTCCCCTATGAATGTGTGTCGATCATGTGAGATCGTCATAAATTATCATTCACGTATAAGCTTACGTTCGAAGTGTACTCTTAGTTGGAGGAGACCTATAGTTACATGGTTAAAGGCGATGTCTCTTTCGCTGGAGCCGTACGTTTGGCCCGTTTTTCTTTTGCCCTTTTCTCTTTAATTGAGATATCACTTTCGTCCAGGTATAAATCACATTCTCATGTAAACAGGCTCACTTGCTCTATATCCCTTGTTTTGTATCGGAGGCTTCATTGGATTTACTGCTTGTAAATCTCACAGGCTTGTATATAGCTGTAAGAGCTCTTTGAACTGATCACTATGATAGCAAGATGAGAGGGAGTCATATTGGTTATGTAAATAATGGTCAAAGGTCATATTTTAAAAGGCCACTGTTAAAGCCAGGATGGTTATAAACACTTAATTGTCATGTTTTATTTGTACGTGCCGAGGATCACTTGGATCCCGTTTACAGTGCGAGGTTCGGCCGCGGCTCGGCCGCGCCGAGACCGCCTTCATTTCGGTGTAAACGCGCAAAAGGCCAAATGCGGGGCCAAAATGGCCTCGCATTAGGCCACGCTAATGTGGTCGCGGCTCAGCCCGCCGCGGTCGCGCCCGGCCTTTTTCTCAGTGTAAACGCAAACTGGGCTAAATGCGCGGCCAATTTTATTGTGGCTTCCAAACACTCGCCTGTACTATTTCGCTATTCAGGATATTAACCACTTCAACGTCGAAAACTAGTATAGTTTAAGGTGGTTTTGTCCTGCAAAGGATTTTCTCCTTCGGCAAAGGCCTTTGCCCGAACGGCGACTTCGTCGCCACGGAATTCAGTTGCCAAAGGATCTGAAAACCAGACAATACCAAATTGCGTTTGTTTACAAGTAGAGCGCCACTACGACAAAATATTGAAAGGTTTGAATCAAAAGCGCGGCCGAGCCCGGCAGTGTAAATGGACTAAATTGCGGGGCTCGGCCGCGCAATTGAGGCTCAAAAAGTCCGTAAATCGACTTAGTCGTACACGCACAGAATTTCCACATAGTTTGTGTGACAGAAAAACAAATGTGATCTGAATAATAAATGTAGGCCCCCAAAAAAGTTCAACTAAGTATCTCATTATAACTTCAAGGTGCTATATTACATTCTTTTCTTTGTCGATCACGGATGACCGACATCTGATGACCCCAAGCGTATCACCTAACTCGTCTTCAGTGTGACGAGTTTCATATCTCGTTTTTTATTCTTCTTTCTTTCTGCCACATTTTGTGTCGTCAATATCTCAACAATGACATCACGGAATGACATGACATTTTCAGTCAACATGTCTCATAACAATATCTAGCCACAATAAGGTTTTCATGACAGTAACATATCTATGACGTCATCTAGGCGCCATTTTGTGATTTTCGGACCTTGTCACATGATCAATCATAACTTCATAACTAGATGTCATTTCTGTATCATTTTCGCTGGACATAAAGTTCAGGTCACGCTCTATCTTACTTTCTAACGCTAGTTACCCAGGTCATCATTAGGCGCGCGTAAGCGCGCGTCAAAATTTTAAAAGGCTCAAAACGACTTCCCAATGGGAAATCTCGAAGTTTCAGACAATTATAAGCGTTTCAAACATTTTCTCGCGTGCGCGTCCGTCCGCGCAATTTCGCGCGCAGAGCGCTTAAGAAACATGGAAATGCAATTTTTTTGACTGATTTGGATTCCTGATACTTTGAGTAACAGTATCCATTGATTTCCGATCGATTTCGACCCATAACAAAGGAATGCACAGGCGTCAAAGTTGAAATTCCGCACGCGCGTCTTTCTGCAAATATAGTGAAAAAACATGTCTTTGTTTATTTCGTCATAGCTCTTTAAATCGTCCGTTGACCCTATATTTCTATTGCATATTACAAAAGCATATGAATTGTAAATAACATTCCAAGTATCAATATTGCCAGAGAAACGCGATGACGTCATCAAATCGTCATTTTATATAAAAAAAGTGGAATTGATTTTTTTGAGGTACTGTTTCTGACATTCATTTGCTCGTATCTCTGTTGTTTAAGCTCAATATTATCCCAAATTCAGATATGTTGTACTTTGAACATTTGCCTCTCAAGTCCATGTGATGGTTTTGATATATGATGACGTCATCATACTAGAAATTGTGATTAAAGGTAAAGACTCAAAATCAGACAAGTTTACGTGTTATGTCTATGGGAGGTGATTTTTTTTCAAACCATGCATTGACTTGACAACGTTTAAGCACCTTTACCTCATCTGATTTTGCTCCATTTCCTCTGAAACATAAATATGTTGTAGCTGAGACAATAAGCTGCAGTCATCATGCATTTTATATTTTCAAATCTCATCATCAGGTCGACAATTTTGTAGTTAAAAACTGAAAATGAGAATGCAATCTGTACGGAATGATTCCCGATTGTTCTTTGCAACTGTATATTGGTCGAATCCACGCGGCCACTTGTGGGAAGTTGAATAGCGCCATCTCAGTCAGCACTGTCACGACAGTATAATCATACATTTAAGTTTCGCATAGAATCTCCAGGACAGCCATATGGCGTAATCGCTTAGCGCGCTGGGTGTTCATAACGCCATACCGGAAGGCGAGAAGTTCGACTCCCGCGGAAGTTTTCTCTTTCTTTTTTTTTTTTCCGGCAATTCAGCTTTACTCCGATGTCATTTATCGTATTATTTTACCAAGTATACGTAACCCGTGAACACGGCTGCTCTATTTCCCTCGTTTTGTATTGGAGTTTGGAGATTGGGTTTGCTTCATTAATTTTGTCACACTTAATGTTGTAAATTGCCCCTTGTTACAGTGTCCCGCTTGCCACCTTTCGTTTGCTCTTTCCTTTTCTCTTCATTGGTTCTTGTAATATTGTAACAGGATAGGTAGGAACATGTACGTTTAGATAACTGGCAGGAATGGGAGCTGAATTGATTAACTCTAGTCCAGTTGTATGGCGTCTCGCTCATCTCTTTGAAATTCCAGGTTGTTATTGTTTGACCCAATAACGGAGTTGTAGACAGGTTTTATGTTGCTATAGAGGTATCTTGTGCCACATGAATGGAAGGCATCACTGTTTAGTAGTAGTAATGAACTTTTTCATGTTGTAAATGATATAAAGATATGAATTTCACATCCAATCTTCGGGACAGCCGTGTGGCTTTATAGTCGCTTAGCGCGCTGCATGGTCATTATGCACTACCTTAGGACGAGATGTTCGGGACCCGCAGGACGCTATTATTTTTTTTTTTCTCTCTCTCTTTCTTTGTTTTTCTTTTGGCAGTTCAGCCTCATTCCGATGTCATTACCCCACGACACACAGTCACTCAAGTTCCCTTTTTTTTTTTGTCGGAGGCTGGAGGTTGGATTTGCTTCATTTATCATACGTAATGTTGTAAATTGCCCTTGATATACAGTGCCCCGCTTGCCACCTTTCGTTTTCTCTTTCCTTTTCTCTACGTTTGTTCCTGTTACACTGCACAAGACAGGTCGGAAAATAATTTACATAACTCAACTGGAGCAGGAATGGCAACTGAATAAATTAACTCTAGCACAGGTGTATGGCGTCTCGCTCGTCTCTTTGAAATTCCAGGTTGCTATTGTTTGACCCAATAACGGAATTGTAGACAGGTTTTATGCTGCTATAGAGGTATCTTGTGCCACATGAGTAGAAGGCATCACTGTTTAGTAGTAGTAATGAACTTTTTCATGTCCCTCCATGTCAATTATAGTGTGTTCAAAGGGGTTGTGTGTCTATCTGCCAAAGAAAAGGAAAACCTTATTTTCGCCATGGCTATTTCTCTATACGTAACCGTAGGTGATGAGTGTTGTTGGTATCTGAGCAGTGAATAACACAACATCAGGCTAAAATCCCCCTTTTATACGCGCTAAGCGTTCAATTTGATATATCTTTATTTATGTAGTCAATCACTGCTAATGGCGTTACAGAATTATGTTATAACACCTTTCACTGAAAGTTTATAAAGCAAAGTTTATGGACAAGGCAAGCAATTGTACATGAATAATACCAATGATTTCAGAGGGAAATTATGGTATACCTAAATGTAAGGGTATCATTGCTTTGGAATTGCTGAAACAATATCTTGGCACGAGGTCTTCCACCTCTAATAACTGATCCCTTTAAAGATGTGTCGGTCACGGGTGATCGTCATGATTCATCTTTCACGTAGAAGCTTCCGTTCCACACTCTTAGTTCGAGAAGACTTACCATCATACTTCAAATTGTGATTAAAGGTAAAGACTCAAAATCAGACAAGTTGACGTGTTATGTCTAAGGGAGGTGATTTTTTTTTTAAACCATGCATTGACTTGACAACGTTTCACCACCTTTATTTCAGCTGATTTTGCTCCATTTAATCTGAAACTTAAGTATGTGGTAGCTCAGACAATAAGCTGCAGTAATCATGCATTTTATTTTTTCAAATCTCCTCATCAGGTTGATAATTTTGCAGCTAAAAACTGAAAATGCGAATGGAATGTGGACGAAACGATTCCTGATTCATCTTTCACATACATAAGTTTACATTCCTCATATTTTCTCGTCGAGACGTATGGCCGAGAGGATAAAGGCGACGTCACAAGATACGTGAGGTTGCACACGTTCGGGTTCGAACCCCATAAGAACACGAAACAAAATACTTACATCTTTTGCTTTTTTTCTTTTATGGAGTATTCACCTTCGTCCATGTAGAAATCACGTTTTCATGTAAACGTACACACACACACACACACACACACACACACACACACAATATCCCTTTGTTTTGTGTTGGAGACCACATTGCTTTGACTGGCAACTTGGACTTGAAATTACAAATGTTAAAGTGAAGATGGCTCTTAAAAGACCGCATGGCCATGTTTGATTTTTTTTTTTACAATATAAAGACCTATTGGTAAATATTCATTCACATATCCTTTCCAATCAACTTACTTGGACACGCCGACACCACACGAAATTTTCAATTGGTTGCATGACAGAAACAATTTCATCTGAATTATGTAGGACTGCATAAAGAATTGGACTTCACGAATATTTCTCAATATTATATTATACTTCAAGTCGCTACTTAACATTATTTTCGTTGTCGATCACTGAAAATGAGAATGGAATCTGGTCGAAACGATTCCCGATTTATCTTTGTAACTGTATATTGATCGAATCCACGCGGCCACTCGTGGGAAGTTGAACAGCGCTATCAGTCACTTGACGTATATCGCCAAAAAACTGAATATCAATGTAAATTTGTGTTGTGTATAGCATACATAGATAGATTTAAGTTTCGCACAGGATCTTCGGATCTTCCGTGTGGCAGAATCGCTTAGCACGCTGCGTGTTTATAATGCCCGACCGGAAGGAGAGAAGTTAATCGAGTCCCGCAGGACTTTTTCCTTTTATTTCTTTTTTCTTTTCTTTTTTTCAGCAGTTCAGCTTCACTCTGATGTCATGAACACAGCTACTCTATTTCCCTTGTTTTGTATTGGAGTTTGGAGGTTGGGTTTGCTTCATTAATTTTGTCACGCGTAATGTTGTAAATTGCCCCTTGAAACAGTGCCACGCTTGCTACCATTCTTTTTCTCTTTCCTTTTCTCTTCATTTAGATTTTGTTCTTGTTATACTGTAGCAGGATATTTAGGAACGTGTACGTTTACATAACTAACAGGAATGGGAACTGAATTAATTAACTCTAGTCCAGGTGTATGGCGTCTCGCTTATCTGTTTAGAATTCCAGGTTGTTATTGTTTGACAAAAACGGAGTTAAAGACAGGCAGGGAAGGAAGTGACTTGATATTGCTTCATATTATATGAGGAATTTCGGGCAATACCTTTCCAATTAGTGTAGTGATTTTGACAGGGTTCTCTGTCGTTTATTTTCGTCATGGCTGTTTCACTAGTTTAGCAATAGGTGATATGTGTTGTTGGCATCTGGGAGAATAGAACAGATCAGTACCAAACTGGAATAGCCCTATAAGCAATGTGGTAAGCATTCAATTTGTTGCATTATCTTTCTTCTTTAAAGTCAATCACTACTGATCGAATTACACCATATAATATGGCACGTTTCACTGGTAGTTTAGGAAAAGGGAGCTAATTCAATGCAAGATACAATGATATGTGCTACCATTGATTTTAGAGACGTCATTGTGGTGTGGTGCTGGTGGTGGTAAGGGAATCATTGCTTTTAAATTAATGAGACAATCCTTGGAACTTTGCATCAAGAATATAATGCATGTTCGTGCGGCGTTTTTTTTTTTTAATCCTGACGTGGACATTATTTTTCTTTATCTTGTTTTTAATTCAAGAATGTTATATCTGAATATGTTCGATTTAGTTACGGTTTCAATGCATCTTGTTTACCATCTTCTCTGACATTAAATTGATGGTTTTTAAATTTGACATTGTCTGTCTATTTGTCTGTTTATGCTCATAAAACACTGCTATAACAACTAAAACATTTGTTTCACTTGTCACACGCAATGCTGTGGATTGCAGTTGTGCATGCAGTTTTCCTTTTGCCACCTCTCGTTTTTCTCTCCCCTTTTCCCTCACTTTGGTTTTGTTATACTGCAGATGGGAATGATTACAATAACATAACCCAACTTGAAGTAGGAATGAGAACTGAATAAATTAACTCTAGGCCAGGTGTATATAGCGTCTCGCTCATCTCTTTGAAATTTCAGGTTGTCATTGTTCTATCAACGGAGTTGAAGACAGGCTTTATGTTGCTATAGAGGTATCTAGCTCCACATGAATGGAATGCATACGGTGTTTAGTTTTAGTAATGAACTTTTTCATGTCCATCCCTGCCAAGAAAAGTGTGTTTGACGGGGTTCTGTGTCATTGTGCCTATGAGAAAGCAAAGTTTTATTTTCGCCATGGCTGTTTCTCTATGCGTAGCCGTGAGTGATAGATGTTGTTGGCATCTAGCTGGGCAGTAAAAAACCGAGTATCATGCTATAATACCCCCCCCCCCCCGTTAGGTTCTAAGCGTTCAATGTGATATATATTTCTTCTTCATTATGTCAATCACTGCTGATGGAATTACAGAATTATGCTATGACACGTTTCACTCAAAGCTTAAAAAGCAAAGTTTATGCACTATACAAGTAATGGTGCATGAATCCTATAGACCATTGATTTTAGATGAGAAATTATGATATGCCTATAGTAGGGATGTCATTGATTGGGAATTAATGACACGATTAAGCATTTTCATAATCCTTATCCTTCACTCTAACCTCCGTGAAAATATCATATTTGAATTCAACCAATAAGATGGTAAAAAATGCATGCATTCATGTTTTATCAATATACAATGTATGGACTTTCCAAACATTCAACAGCGATTATCTCAAAATGAACATTGTGTGGGTTAGCACTATATTGCATCGACCCCTTCAATTGTCTATCAAGTTCATGTCGATGTTTTCTAATTTGATGACGTCATCATACTAGAAGTTGTGATTAAAGGCAAGATATCAAAATCAGCGAAGATTACTAATCGCTGCCTCATGTTCCTGTGTTTGATCGTCCAGTCAATACCAAACTGACGACATACGTTGAATATGTTATACTTTGAACAATTGTCTATCAAGTCCATGTCGATGTTTTCTAATTTGATGACGTCATCATACTAGAAGTTGTGATTAAAGGCAAGATATCAAAATCAGCGAAGATTATGTGTTATGTCTATGGGGGGATTTTTTTTTTTTAACCATGCATAGACGATAACGCTCAAGCACTTTTACCTCACTTGATTTTGCTTCATTTCCTCTGAAACTTAAGTATGTTGTAGCTGAGACAATAAGCTGCAGTAATCATACATTTTATTTTTTTTCAAATCTTCTCATCAGGTTGACAATTTTGCAGCTTAAAACTGAAAATGAGAATGGAAGGTGGACGAAACGATTCCTGATTCATCTTTCACATACATAAGTTTACGTTCCTCATATTTTCTCGTCGAGACGTATGGCCGAGTGGTTAAAGGCGACGTCTCAGAGACGTGAGGTTGCACACATTCATTCATTCATTCATTTTCATTTTCATTTCATTTATTTCATTCCTTCTTTCTTTTTCGTCAAACATAACACGAAATGTATCAGAAGATATAACATAGGCATGTATTCGACTTTACATGGTAGATAATGGTTAACAAATACGAAATTATACATGCATACCGGCAAAATACAAAGTTATGTTTGGAGGATAAAAAAAAAAGAAAGAACTGAGGGGTTCACTGAAAAGCATGCTTGTAAATTGTGAACCACTCAAAAGGATTCTTGTGAATACATTCAACTTTTTTTTTTTTTTTTTTTTTACAAAGACAGGAGAGAACATTACATTTCAGATTTTCATTCATTACATTACAGATGCTTATCTCAGTGAATTTAAAAACCACCATGCTCTGCTGGTACAGATGACCTTTTTCTGCTCATGCTCAAAGTGGAACCCCGAACTGGCTTATTGTTTCGTACTTTGATGACGTTATCACACTGAAAATTGTGATTAAAGGCAAGGTATCAAAACCAGCCGATTATAGGTTTTATGTCTACGGCACGTATTTTTCCCAAGTCGCCAGAAATGGCATAGCGACATCAGTCGTTACAAGGCCGCATTTCCGTCTAGCAATGCAATACATGTTCACGCGGCCCCGTTTGTTGAGTGGGCATTGACTTTTTCCCCCTGTAATATCTATACATTTTTTTTTTTTTTGCCTAACCATTTCCGTGGATGTCCCGTGGCCGAGTGGTTAGAGAAACGGATTTGCATGCACGCTGAATAATTTCAAGGTGCCTATATCACATTCTTTTCTTTGTCGATCACGGATGACCGACATCTGATGACCCCAAGCGTATCACCTAACTCGTCCTTAGTGTGACGAGTTTCATATCTCGTTTCTTTTTATTCTTCTTTCTTTCTGGACAATTTTGTGTCATCAATATCTCAAGAATGACATTACGGAATAACATGACATTTTCAGGGAACATGTCTCATGACAAAATCTAGCCACAATAAGGTTTTCATGACAGTAACATATCTATGACGTCATCTAGGCGCCATTTTGTGATTTTCGGACCATGTTACATGATCGATCATAACTTCATAACTAAAGGTCATTTCTGTATCATTTTCGGTGGACATTAAGTTCAGGTCACGCTCTATCTTACTTTTTAATGCTAATTACCTAGGACATCATTACGCGCGCGTACGCGCGCGTCAAACTTTTAAAAGGCTCAAAACAACTTTCCAATGGGAAATCTCGAAGTTTCAGACAATTTTAAGCGTTTCGCGCGTAGGCGTCCGTCTGCGCATTTTCGCGCGCAGTGCGCGTAAGCAACATGAAAATGCAATTGTTTTGACAGATTTGGATTCCTGATAAATTAAGTAACAATATGCAATGATTTCCGATCAATTTTGACTTATAACAAAGGAATGCGCTGGGGTCAAACTTGAAATTTCGTGTGCGCGTCTATGTGGAAATATAGCGAAAAACATGTCTTTGTTTATTTCGCCATAGCTCTTTAAAACGCGAGGTGACCCTATGTTTTTATTGCATATTACAAAAGCATATGAATTGGAAATAACATTTCAAGCATCAACATTTCCCGAAATACATTTTGACGTCATCATATCATTATCTGAAATCAAAAAAGTGGAATTAATTTTTTTGAGGTACTGTTTCTGACATTCATTTGCTCGTATCTCTTTTGTTTAAGCTCAATATTATCCCAAATTCAGATATGTTTTACTTTGAACATTTGCCTTTCAAGTCCATGTCATGGTTTTGAAATTTGATGACATCATCATACCTTAAATTGTGATTAAAGGTAAAGACGCAAAATCGGACAAGTTTACGTGTATTGTCTATGGGAGGTGATTTTTTTTTTAGACCATGCATTGACTTGACAACGTTTAAGCACCTTTATCTCAGCTGATTTTACTCCATTTCCTCTGAAACTTAAGTATGTTGTAGCTCAGACAATAAACTGCAGTCATCATGCATTTTATATTTTAAAATCTCCTCATGAGGTCGACAATTTTGTAGTTAAAAACTGAAAATGAGAATGCAATCTGTACGGAACGATTGGCGATTGTTGTTTGCAACTGTATATTGGTCGAATCCACGCGGCCACTTGTGGGAAGTTGAATAGCGCCATCTCCGTCAACAGTCACGATTGTATAATTAAAAATTTAAGTTTCGCAAACGATCTTCAGGACAGCCGTGTGGTGTAATCGCTTAGCGCGCTGGGTGTTCATAACGCCATACAGGAAGGCGAGAAGTTCGACTCCCGCAGGACTTTTACCTTTTTTTCTTTCTTTTTTTTTCGGCTGTTCAGCTATACTCGATGTCATTTATCGTATTATTTTATCAAGTATACGTAAGCCGTGAACACGGCTGCTCTATTTCCCTTAATTGTTTTGTATCGGAGTTTGGAGATTGGGTTTGCTTCATTAATTTTGTCACACTTAATGTTGTAAATTGCCCCTTGTTACAGTGTCCCGCTTGCCACCTTTCGTTTGCTCTTTCCTTTTCTCTTCATTGGTTCTTGTTATATTGTAACAGGATAGGTAGGAACATGTACGCTTAGATAACTGGCAGGAATGGGAGCTGAATTGATTAACTCTAGTCCAGGTGTATGGCGCCTCGCTCATCTCTTTGAAATTCCAGGTTGTTATTGTTTGACCCAATAACGGAGTTGTAGACAGGTTTTATGTTTCTATAGAGGTATCTTGTGCCACATGAGTGGAAGGCATCACTGTTTAGTAGTAGTAGTAATGAACTTTTTCATCTTGTAAATGATATTAAGTTATGAATTTCACATCCAATCTTCGGGACAGCCGTGTGGCTTTATAGTCGCTTAGCCCGCTGCATTGTCATTATGCACTACCTTAGGACGAGATGTTCGAGACCCGCAGGACGCTATTATTTTTTTTTCTCTCTCTCTTTCTTTGTTTTTCTTTTGGCAGTTCTGCTTTATTCCGATGTCATTTATCGTATTATCTTATCAAGTATACTACCCCACGAGACACAGTCACTCAAGTTCCATTTTTTTTTTTTGTCGGAGGCTGGAGGTTGTATTTGCCTCATTTATCATACGTAATGTTGTAAATTGCCCTTGGTATACAGTGCCCCGCTTGCCACCTTTCGTTTCTCTTTCCTTTTCTCTACGTTTGTTCCTGTTACACTGCACAAGACAGGTCAGAAAATAATTTACATAACTCAACTGTAGCAGGAATGGCAACTGAATGAATTAACTCTAGGCCAGGTGTATAACGGCGTCTCGCTCATCTCTTTGAAATTCCAGGTTGTTATTGTTTGACCCAATAACGGAATTGTAGACAGGTTTTATGTTGCTATAGAGGTATCTTGTGCCACATGAGTAGAAGGCATCACTGCTCAGTAGTAGTAATGAACTTTTTCATGTCCCTCCATGTCAATTATAGTGTGTTTAAAGGGGTTGTACGTCTATCTGCCAAAGAAAAGGAACACCTTATTTTCGCCATGGCTGTTTCTCTATACGTAGCCGTAGGTGGTGAGTGTTGTTGGTATCTGAGCAGTGAAGAACAGAGCATCAGGCTAAAATCCCCCTTAGTTATACGCGCTAAGCGTTCAATGTGATATATCTTTATTTATGTAGTCAATCACTGCTAATGGAGTTACAGAATTATGTTATGACACGTTTCACTGAAAGTTTGTAAAGCAAAGTTTATGGACAAGGCAAGCAATTGTACATGAATAATACCATTGATTTCAGAGGGAAATTATGTTATACCTAAATGTAAGAGTATCACTGCTTTGGAATTGGTGAGACAATATGCTTGGCACGAGGGCTTCCACTTCTAATAGCTGATCCCTTTGAAGATTTGTCGGTCACGGGTGATCGTCATGATTCATCTTTCACGTAGAAGCTTCCGTTGCACACTCTTAGTTCGAGAAGACTTACCATCACACTTCAAATTGTGATTAAAGGTAAAGACGCAAAATCGGACAAGTTTACGTGTTATGTCAATGGGAGGTGATTTTTTTTTTTTAACCATGCATTGCCTTGACAACGTTTAAGCACCTCTATCTCAGCTGATTTTGCTTTATTTCCTCGGAATCTATAGTATGTTGTAGCTGAGACAATAAGCTGCAGAAAATCATGCATTTTATTTTTGCAAATCTCATCAGGTTGATAATTTTGCAGTTTAAAACTGAAAATGAGAATGGAATGTGGACCAGACGATTACTGAATCATCTTTCACATACATAACTTTACGTTCCTCATATTTTCTCGTCGAGACGTATGGCCGAGTGGTTAAAGGCGACGTCTCAGAGACGTGAGGTTGCGGGTTCGAACCCCACAAGAGCACGACACAAAATACATATTTTTTTTTTTTACTTTTTTTCTTCAATGGAGTACTACACCTTCACCTATACAGAAATCACGTTTGCATGTAACCGCACCTATACGCACACACACACAATATCCCTTTGTTTTGTGTTGGAAACCAAAGCGCTTCGACTGGAAATTTCGACCTGAAAATACAAATGTAAATGTGAAGGTGACCCTTAAAAGACCTTATCGCCAGGTTTGATTTCTGTTTTTTTAACAGTATAAAGACCTATTGGTAAATATTCACTTACATATCCTGTCTGATCGACTTACTTGCCCACGCCGACACACGCATGAAATGTTCACATGGTTGCATGACAGAAACAATTTCATCTGAATTATGTGGGACTGTATAAAGAATAGGACTTCACGAATGTGTCTCATGTCCTCTATTTGTCTGTTTATGCTAAAAAAAAAACAACTGCTATAACATCTAATACATTTTGCTTCACTTGTCACACAAAAGGTTATAAATTGCAGTGGTGCAGTATATTTTTGCCAGGTCTCGTCTTCTCTTCCCTTTTCGCTACGTTTGTTTTGTTATACTGAAGGTGGGGATTTATGCATTTATATAAATACTTCAACTTGAGTGGGAAAAAGAACTGAATTGATTTACTCTAAGCCAGGTGTATACCGTCTCGCTCATCTCTGTGATATTTCATACTGTAAAGTATTGTTTGACCCAATAACGGAGTTGTAGACAGGCTTTATGTTGCTTTAGAGGTATCTTGCGCCACATGAGTGGAATGCATATGCTGTTTAGTATTAGTGAAGAGTTCTTTCATGTCCCTCCGTGCCAATTACAGTGTGTTTAAAGGGGGTTGTGTGTCGATCTGCCAAATAAAAGGCAAAACTGTTATTTAAGTAATGGCTGTTTCTCTATACGCAGCCGTAGGTGATGAGTGTTGTTGCCATCTGAGCAGTGAAGAGCGGAGTATGAGGTTATAATCCCCTGAGTTATATGTGCTAAGCGTTCATTTTGATATATCTTTGCTTATCTAGTAGTCACTGCTAATGGAGTTACATAGTTATGTTATGACACGTTTCACTGAAAGTTTGTAAAGCAAAGTTTATGGACTATGCAAGCAATGGTAGGCCTACATGATTAATACCATTGATTTTAGAGCGAAATTATGGAATGCCTAAATGTCATTGTCTCATTGCTTTGTTGAGACAATATGCTTGACACTCCTTCCACTTCTAACTGTTCCCTTTGAAGATGTGTCGGTCACGGGTGATCGTCATGATTCATCTTACGTTCCACACTCTTGGTTCGAAAAGACTTACCATTTAGTTACGTGGTTAGAAGCTATGTCTCTTTCTTTATTTTAGTTGAGGTAATGCCGCTTTCGTCTAGGTACAAATCATATTGTCATGTAAACAAACACACACTCTCTCTATTTGCCTCTGTTTTGTTTTTGGACGTTTCACTGCTTTTACTGCCGGAAAATTTCACAGGCTTGTAGCTGCAAGGGCTTTCTTTATTTTTCCTTTTTTTCTTAGGCAGTTCAGCTTCACTCCTATGTCATTTGTTTCACTATTTCCTCAAGTATACACATCCCCACGAACACAAACACGCAATTTCCCTTATTTTATATCGGAGGTTAGAGTGTTTCTGTTGCTCGTGGGAATTTTTGTTTATCGCCAAATTACAATTCATTTAGCTAAACATGGATACTCAACCAGCAGAGCCCTTAAAATAAGTCAGCAAGTAGTTACTAGTACAATATAGCACCATATTTCGTCCGGGTATAAATCCCATTCTGTAAAGACACGCACTCGCTATATTTTCCTTTGTTTTGGATTGGATGATTCATTGCTTAATTGCTGGAAAATTTTACAGGCTTGTAGCTTTAAGAGCTCTCCAAACTGATCATATTAATGACAAGATTCGATATAGCAGTTTTGGTTATGGAAATAAGGGCTAGAGTTCATATTTTTAAAAGACCACTATTGAAGTCAAGACGATCTTTAAAACACTGTATTGACGTGTTTCAATTTGTTCGTGTTTATATTTGTTCGTCATCGTAGAGATACACTGTACTAAGAAAACCTGTTAATCTACTTGGGCCTACTTGCACACGCAGACACACGTACAGGACTTTCCATGTGGTTTGCATTGTTACTAACAATATGATCTGAATAATAAAGGTCCAAAAAAAAATCGACTTTGCTAAAATATTATTGCAGAAATATAACTTAAAGTCGCTATATTTCATTGTTTCGTTGTCAATCACTGGTGACCGATATCTGATGACCCCAAGCGTATCACCTAACTCGTCTTTAAAGTGACGAGTTTCATGTCTCGTTTTTTTTTATTCTTCTTTCTTTCTGGACAATTTTGTGTCGTCAATATCTCAAGAATGACATTACGAAATAACATGACATTTTCAGTCGACATGTCTCATGACAAAATCTAGCCACAATAAGGTTTTCATGACAGTAACATATCTATGACGTCATCTAGGCGCCATTTTGTGATTTTCGGACCTTGTCACATGATCGATCATAACTTCATAACTAGATGTCATTTCTGTATCATTTTCGGTGGACATGAAGTTCAGGTCACGCTCTATCTTACTTTTTAACGCTAGTTACACAGGTCATCATTACGCGCGCGTAAGCGCGCGTCAAAATTTTAAAAGGCTCAAAACGACTTCCCAATGGGAAATCTCGAAGTTTCAGACAATTTTAAGCGTTTCAAACATTTTCTCGCGTGCGCGTCCGTCCGCGCAATTTCGCGCGCAGAGCCCGTAAGCAACATGAAAATGCAATTTTTTTGACTGATTTGGATTCCTGATACTTTGAGTAATAATATCCATTGATTTCCGATCGATTTCGACCTATAACAAAGGAATGCACTGGCGTCAAAGTTGAAATTCCGCGTGCGCGTCTTTCTGCAAATATAGTGAAAAAACATGTCTTTGTTTATTTCGCCATAGCTCTTTCAATCGTCCGTTGACCCTATATTTATATTGCATATTACAAAAGTATATGAATTGTAAATAACATTCCAAGTATCAGTATTGCCAGGCAAACGCGATGACGTCATCATATCGTCATTTTAAATCAAAAAAGTGGAATTGATTTTTTTGAGGTACTGTTTCTGACATTCATTTGCTCGTATCTCTGTTGTTTAAGCTCAATATTACCCCAAATTCAGATATGTTGCACTTTGAACATTTGCCTTTCAAGTCCATGTAATGGTTTTGAAATATGATGACGTCATCATACTAGAAATTGTGATTAAAGGTAAAGACTCAAAATCAGACAAGTTTACGTGTTATGTCTATGGGAGGTGATTTTTTTTAAAACCATGCATTGACTTGACAACGTTTAAGCACCTTTACCTCATCTGATTTTACTCCATTTCCTCTGAAACATAAATATGTTGTAGCTGAGACAATAAGCTTTAGTAATCATGCATTTTATGTTTTCAAATCTCCTCATCAGGTTGACAATTTTGCAATTTAAAACTGAAAATGAGAATGCAATCTGTACGGAACGATTCCCAATTTTTCTTTGCAACTGTATATTGATCGAATCCACGCTGCCACTTGTGGAAAGTTGAATAGCGCCATCACAAGTCAACACTGTCACGATAGTATTTAGATTTAAGTGTCGCACTCGATCTTCAGGACAGCCATGTGGCATAATCGGTTAGCGCGCTGGTTGTTCATAACGCCATACCGGAAGGCGAGAGGTTCGACTCCCGCAGGACTTTTATCCGTTCTTTCTTTTTTTCTCTTTTTTTTTCGGCAGTTCAGCTTTACTCCGATGTCATTCATCGTATTATTTTATCAAGTGTACGTAACCCGTGAACACGGCTGCTCTATTTCCCTTGTTTTGTATTGGAGTTTGGAGATTGGGTTTGCTTCATTAATTTTGTCACACTTAATGTTGTAAATTGCCCCTTGTTACAGTGTCCCGCTTGCCACCTTTCGTTTGCTCTTTCCTTTTCTCTTCATTGGTTATTGTTATACTGTAACAGGATAGGTAGGAACATGTACGTTTAAATAACTTGCAGGAATGGGAGCTGAATTGATTAACTCTAGTCCAGGTGTATGGCGTCTCGCTCATCTCTTTGAAATTCCAGGTTGTTATTGTTTGACCCAATAACGGAGTTGTAGACAGGTTATATGTTGCTATAGAGGTATCTTGTGCCACATGAATGGAAAGCATCACTGTTTAGTAGTAGTAATGAACTTTTTCATGTTGTATATGGTATAAATATTTAAGATAAATATACATATATATATATATATATATATATAAAGATTAAAGATAAATTTCACATCCGATCTTCGGTACAGCCGTGTGGCTTTATAGTCACTTAGCGCGCTGCATGGTCATTATGCACTACCTTAGGACGAGATGTTCGAGACCCGCAGGACGCTATCATTTTTTTCTTCTCTCTCTTTCTTTGTGTTTCTTTTGGCAGTTCAGCTTTATTCCGATCGATGTCATTTATCGTATTATCTTATCAATTATACTACCCCACGACACACAGTCGCTCAAATTCCTTTTTTTTTTGTCGGAGGCTGGAGGTTGGATTTGCTTCATTTATCATACGTATTGTTTAAATTGCCCTTGGTACAGTGCCCCGCTTGCCACCTTTCCTTTTCCCTTTCCTTTTCTCTACGTTTGTTCCTGTTATATTGTCACAAGACAGGTCGGAAAATAATTTGCATAACTCAACTGGAGCAGGAATGGCAACTGAATGAATTAACTCTAGGCCAGGTGTATGGCGTCTCGCTCATCTCTTTGAAATTCCAGGATGTTATTGTTTGACGCAATAACGGAGTTGTAGACAGGTTTTATGTTGCTATAGAGGTATCTTGTGCCACATGAGTAGAAGGCATCACTGTTTAGTAGTAGTAATGAACTTTTTCATGTCCCTCCATGTCAATTATAGTGTGGTTTAAAGGGGTTGTGTGTCTATCTGCCAAAGAAAAGAAATAACTTATTTTCGTCATGGCTGTTTCTCTATACGTAGCCGTAGGTAATGAGTGTTGTTGGTATCTGAGCAGTGAAGAACAGAGCATCAGGCTAAAATTCCCCTTAGTTATACGCGCTAAGCGTTCAATTTGATATATCTTTCTTTATGTAGTCAATTCCTGCTAATGGAGTTACAGAATTATGTTATGACACGTTTCACTGTAAGAAGTTTGTAAAGCAAAGTTTATGGACAAGGCAAGCAATTGTACATGAATAATACCTACCATTGATTTCAGAGGGAAATTATGGTATGCCTAAATGTAAGGGTATCATTGCTTTGGAATTGCTGAGACAATATGCTTGGCACGAGGGCTTCCACTTCTAATAACTGATCCCTTTGAAGATGTGTCGGTCACGGGTGATCGTCATGATTCATCTTTCACGTAGAAGCTTACGTTCCACAATCTTGGTTCGAGAAGACTTACCATCTTACTTCAAATTGTTATTAATGGTAAAGACTCAAAATCAGACAAGTTTACGTGTTATGTCTATGGGAGGTGATTTTTTTTTTTTTATGTGCATTGACTTGACAACGTTTAAGCACCTTTATCTCAGCTGATTTTGCTCCATTTCCTCTGTAACTTAAGTATGTGGTAACTGAGACAATAAGCTGCAGTAATCATGCATTTTATTTTTTTGAAATCTCCTCATCAGTTTGACAATTTTGCAGTTTAAAACTGAAAATGAGAATGGAATGTGGACAAAACGATTCCTGATTCATTTTTCACATACATAAGTTTACGTTCCTCATATTTTCTCGTCGAGACGTATGGCCGAGTGGTTAAAGGCGACGTCTCAGAGACGTGAGGTTGCACACGTGCGGGCTCGAACCCCACAAGATCACGAAACAAAATACTTAGCTATTTTACTTTTTTTTTCTTCAATTTTGTATTACATATTCGTCCATGTAGAAATCACATTCGTATATAAACGCACCTATACACACACACAGACAAACACACACACACACACACACACACACACCATATCCCTCTTTGTGTTGGAGACCAAATTGCTTCGACCGCTGCAAAATTTTGCAGGCTGACTTTGTCAAACCGATCATAGTATGTAATGACGACGACGGAGGTGTTGTACTTTGAACAATTGTCTTTCAAGACCATGTCATTGTTTTGTACTTTGATGACGTCATCACACTGAAAATTGTGATTAAAGGCAAGGTATCAAAACCAGCCGATTATAGGTTTTATGTTTACGGCACGTATTTTTCCCAAGTTGCCAGAAATGGCATAGCGACATCAGTAGTTACAAGGCCGCATTTCCGTCTAGCAATGCAATGCAATGTTCACGCGGCCACGTTGGTTGAGTGGGCATTGATTTTCTCCCTGTAATATCTATACATTTCTTTTTTGCCTTACCATTTCCGTGGATGTCCCGTGGCCGAGAGGTTAGAGAAACGGTTTTGCATGCACGCTCAATATAACTTCAATGTGCCTATATCACATTCTTTTCTTTGTCGATCACAGATGACCGACATCTGATGACCCCAAGCGTATCACCTAACTCGTCAGCCTGACGAGTTTCATATCTCGTTTTTTATTCTTCTTTCTTTCTGGACAATTTTGTGTCGTCAATATCTCAAGAATGACATTACGAAATAACATGACATTTTCAGTCAACATGTCTCATGACAAAATCTAGCCACAATAAGGTTTTCATGACAGTTACATATCTATGACGTCATCTAGGCGCCATTTTGTGATTTTCGGACCTTGTCACATGATCGATCATAACTTCATAACTAGATGTCATTTCTGTATCATTTTCGGTGGACATGAAGTTCAGGTCACGCTCTATCTTACTTTTTAACGCTAGTTACACAGGTCATCATTACGCGCGCGTAAGCGCGCGTCAAAATTTTAAAAGGCTCAAAACGACTTCCCAATGGGAAATCTCGAAGTTTCAGACAATTTTAAGCGTTTCAAACATTTTCTCGCGTGCGCGTCCGTCCGCGCAATTTCGCGCGCAGAGCCCGTAAGCAACATGAAAATGCAATTTTTTTGACTGATTTGGATTCCTGATACTTTGAGTAATAATATCCATTGATTTCCGATCGATTACGACCTATAACAAAGGAATGCACTGGCGTCAAAGTTGAAATTCCGCGTGCGCGTCTTTCTGCAAATATAGTGAAAAAACATGTCTTTATTTCGCCATAGCTCTTTAAATCGTCCGTTGACCCTATATTTCTATTGCATATTACAAAAGTATATGAATTGTAAGTAACATTCCAAGTATCAGTATTGCCAGGAATACGCGATGACGTCATCATATCGTCATTTTAAATCAAAAAAGTGGAATTGATTTTTTTGAGGTACTGTTTCTGACATTCATTTGCTCGTATCTCTGTTGTTTAAGCTCAATATTACCCCAAATTCAGATATGTTGCACTTTGAACATTTGCCTTTCAAGGCCATGTGATGGTTTTGAAATATGATGACGTCATCATACTAGAAATTGTGATTAAAGGTAAAGACTCAAAATCAGACAAGTTTACGTGTTATGTCTATGGGAGGTGATTTTTTTTTAAACCATGCATTGACTTGACAACGTTTAAGCACCTTTACCTCATCTGATTTTACTCCATTTCCTCTGAAACATAAATATGTTGTAGCTGAGACAACAAGCTTTAGTAATCATGCATTTTATGTTTTCAAATCTCCTCATCAGGTTGACAATTTTGCAATTTAAAACTGAAAATGAGAATGCAATCTGTACGGAACGATTCCCAATTTTTCTTTGCAACTGTATATTGATCGAATCCACGCTGCCACTTGTGGGAAGTTGAATAGCGCCATCACAAGTCAACACTGTCACGATAGTATTTAGATTTAAGTTTCGCACTCGATCTTCAGGACAGCCATGTGGCATAATCGGTTAGCGCGCTGGTTGTTCATAACGCCATACCGGAAGGCGAGAGGTTCGACTCCCGCAGGACTTTTATCCGTTCTTTCTTTTTTTTTTTCTCTTTTTTTTTCGGCAGTTCAGCTTTACTCCGATGTCATTTATCGTATTACTTTATCAAGTGTACGTAACCCGTGAACACGGCTGCTCTATTTCCCTTGTTTTGTATTGGAGTTTGGAGATTGGGTTTGCTTCATTAATTTTGTCACACTTAATGTTGTAAATTGCCCCTTGTTACAGTGTCCCGCTTGCCACCTTTCGTTTGCTCTTTCCTTTTCTCTTCATTGGTTATTGTTATACTGTAACAGGATAGGTAGGAACATGTATGTTTAAATAACTTGCAGGAATGGGAGCTGAATTGATTAACTCTAGTCCAGGTGTATGGCGTCTCGCTCATCTCTTTGAAATTCCAGGTTGTTATTGTTTGACCCAATAACGAAGTTGTAGACAGGTTATATGTTGTTATAGAGGTATCTTGTGCCACATGAATGGAAAGCATCACTGTTTAGTAGTAGTAATGAACTTTTTCATGTTGTATATGGTATAAATATTTAAGATAAATATATATATATATATATATGTGAGATATGAGAAAGGATATATATATATATATATATATATATATATATATATATAATAAAAAAAGATTAAAGATAAATTTCACATCCAATCTTCGGTACAGCCGTGTGGCTTTATAGTCACTTAGCGCGCTGCATGGTCATTATGCACTACCTTAGGACGAGATGTTCGAGACCCGCAGGACGCTATCATTTTTTTCTCTCTCTTTCTTTGTGTTTCTTTTGGCAGTTCAGCTTTATTCCGATCGATGTCATTTATCGTATTATCTTATCAATTATACTACCCCACGACACACAGTCGCTCAAGTTCCTCTTTTTTTTTTTGTCGGAGGCTCTAGGTTGGATTTGCTTCATTTATCATACGTATTGTTTAAATTGCCCTTGGTACAGTGCCCCGCTTGCCACCTTTCCTTTTCCCTTTCCTTTTCTCTACGTTTGTTCCTGTTATATTGTCACAAGACAGGTCGGAAAATAATTTGCATAACTCAACTGGAGCAGGAATGGCAACTGAATGAATTAACTCTAGGCCAGGTGTATGGCGTCTCGCTCATCTCTTTGAAATTCCAGGATGTTATTGTTTGACGCAATAACGGAGTTGTAGACAGGTTTTATGTTGCTATAGAGGTATCTTGTGCCACATGAGTAGAAGGCATCACTGTTCAGTAGTAGTAATGAACTTTTTCATGTCCCTCCATGTCAATTATAGTGTGGTTTAAAGGGGTTGTGTGTCTATCTGACAAAGAAAAGGAATACCTTATTTTCGTCATGGCTGTTTCTCTATACGTAGCCGTAGGTAATCAGTGTTGTTGGTATCTGAGCAGTGAAGAACAGAGCATCAGGCTAAAATCCCCCTTAGTTATACGCGCTAAGCGTTCAATTTGATATATCTTTCTTTATGAAGTCAATCCCTGCTAATGGAGTTACAGAATTATGTTATGACACGTTTCACTGAAAGTTTGTAAAGCAAAGTTTATGGACAAGGCAAGCAATTGTACATGAATATACCTACCATTGATTTCAGAGGGAAATTATGGTATGCATAAATGTAAGGGTATCATTGCTTTGGAATTGCTGAGACAATATGCTTGGCACGAGGGCTTCCACTTCTAATAACTGATCCCTTTGAAGATGTGTCGGTCACGGGTGATCGTCATGATTCATCTTTCACGTAGAAGCTTGCGTTCCACACTCTTGGTTCAAGAAGACTTACCATCATACTTCAAATTGTTATTAAAGGTAAAGACTCAAAATCAGACAAGTTTACGTGTTATCTCTATGGGAGGTGATTTTTTTTTTTTATGTGCATTAACTTGACAACGTTTAAGCACCTTTATCTCAGATGATTTTGCTCCATTTCCTCTGTAACTTAAGTGTGTGGTAACTGAGACAATAAGCTGCAGTAATCATGCATGTTATTCTTTGAAATCTACTTATTAGTTTGACAATTTTGCAGTTTAAAACTGAAAATGAGAATGGAATGTGGACAAAACGATTCCTGATTCATCTTTCACATACATAAGTTTACGTTCCTCTTTTTTTTCTCGCCGAGACGTATGGCCGAGTGGTTAAAGGCGACGTCTCAGAGACGTGAGGTTGCACACGTGCGGGTTCGAACCCCACAAGATCACGAAACAAATTACTTAGCTATTTTACTTTTTTTTTCTTCAATTTTGTATTACATATATCGTCCATGTAGAAATCACATTCGTATATAAACGCACCTATACACACACACAGACACACACACACACCATATCCTTCTTTTTTGTGTTGGAGACCATATTGCTTCGACTGCTGCAAAATTTTGCAGGCTGACTTTGTCAAACTGATCATAATATGTAATGACGACGACGAAGGTGTTGTACTTTGAACAATTGTCTTTCAAGACCACATCATTGTTTTGTACTTTGATGACGTCATCACACTGAAAATTGTGATTAAAGGCAAGGTATCAAAACCAGCCGATTATAGGTTTTATGTTTACGGCACGTATTTTTCCCAAGTTGCCAGAAATGGCATAGCGACATCAGTAGTTACAAGGCCGCATTTCCGTCTAGCAATGCAATACATGTTCACGCGGCCACGTTGGTTGAGTGGGCATTGACTTTTCTCCCTGTAATATCTATACATTTCTTTTTTGCCTTACCATTTCCGTGGATGTCCCGTGGCCGAGAGGTTAGGGAAACGGTTTTGCATGCAAACTCAATTATAACTTCAAGGTGTCTATATCACATTCTTTTCTTTGTCGATCACAGATGACCGACATCTGATAACCCCAAGCGTATCACCTAACTCGTCAGTCTGACGAGTTTCATATCTCGTTGTACAGTGCATTTACCATGAAAAGTATGATGTGTGGCAAACAGCAGCAATGATCTTGAGTATTATACAGTGTACTTCTCAAAAAGTAAAGGTTACAAACATTCTTTCACAACAAACTCCTAAAATTGAATGGTAATTGGTCAATGGGTATACACTGTAGGACACACTGTGTAGAGTATAGAGTACACATGTATTGTTCCTTTACAATGTAGCTGAGGGATCACACTCTTATCAAAGCAATGGTTTTAAGAGTTTTAATAAAATCAATTGATTTGTATACCGGTATACGAAATAAAAACATTTTTTCTGAATAACTCACAAACTAAACATCGTCTGGTATACTAAAGGCAGTATTCTGACCAAAGAAAACATTTTTTTTTATGTTTTCTCTGAGAGGAACATTTGGATCAGTTGGATGGCCATTTGCATTCTTTCATTCCTTATTCAGAACATTGCTTCCAATGCACAAGTTATTTCAGCTGGCATTTTTCCTCTGAGATACGAGGCCGAAGATATCTTGGGCTGCAGAACTTAAAATAACACTAATTTTGCTGATGGTAAACTTCCACTTCAGCAGAACATTTCTGGAAAGAAATAACAGGAACAATGAGTACCGGTATATAACTTGATGTTTCCAGCAGGATACATCCTAAATACTGCATGCTATTTTATGGGTAAAATCAGCAAAAGACTCAAGAAGTCAGATGAATTCCCAGCACTGTTCATTACAAGGTATCCAGAAATTGGCCAATCATGAGCTATTTTCCATGTTTGGTGTTAGATATCAGCATATCTATCCAAATCAAAATAACTCATCCCAATGTCATGACTGCTTTAGTTGACCAATAAAGGTCTTGAGTTTGAACTTACTTAGTAACTGTAAGTCACCTTTTTTTTTTTTTTTTTTCGTATCACCGAACAGATGATAAGGAGGTTTGTGTATGATTACGCTATTCATGTACTGTGTCTTCAGAGGCAACCATCTACTATTAGCCACTCAGGAAAAACAAACGGTATGGGGGAGGGCTATTGACAGGCTTAATGAATATTCCAGAATAGTCGGCATCTCTGGTTTATAGGATATTTTTGTTATCCATCCCGACAGGATTATGCTGTAAGAACAAACAATGATCACAAAATAAATTTCGGACCCTATCAATACTACAATGTACGCTTCAAGAAATCTCACTTGAAGTATCTACCGGCTGGCCCAATTCTTGAGTCCTTGGGAGTTCGAGACGTATCTGGACAGAGCTTCCTGCAGGTAGATCTTCAGCAGTAGTTGCTCTGAAAAACATATGAACTGACAGCTTGTACTACACAATATAACCAAAGACATCTAACTTTGAAGAAAAATTAAATCTCATTGTTATTCCACACAATGTATTTCCATTGGCACAAAATTCCAAGAGTGCCTTGAAACATTGACATCGCCTTAGGGCTCTGTTAGACACTGTAGCTGACCTCTGTGTGTAAAATACCTTTTTAATCAACCTGCAGAGCATGCAAAGAGTAAGGTTTCCATGCAATCAAAATCGTCTAGTGGACATTATGGATTCTGAGGTGATTGACAATGCACTACATATTTCAGAGGAGCACAACCTCAAAGAAGACAATGCTGTACAATGTTTGTCAGCAACTGCAGAGGTGGAGATGGTTTCTGTCTGTGATGTTGTGCTATCAGCTGCAGAGGCTACAAGTAAGTCAGATTATTCTGATGACCGAGAACTAACACAAAGAAGATGCACAGGGGCAAATAAGTTTATACATCGTGTATACTTTATGCCCAACATCAAGGTAAATCAAGGTAAGAGCAGTACAGCATAAAACATAATGTTAGTTGGATACCATGCATACAAATGTACTGTACCCCAGACTTTTCATATCACATTAGTGAATATTATATGAGAGGTTTCAGCAGCACACTAAAAACATGTAGTCTGTCCCCTTTATTACCAATCATGCAGCAATGACCATGTTGAAGAAAGATGAAAATCCCAATAGGTTACTGTAAAAGATTTCTGTGAAACAATACACCATACTGCATGGCCCGGTAGCCTACTGAGATGGTATGACAGTGCGCTAGAGTAGCGTGCGACTGTGCTTTCGTACCAGTAAAGGTGGATGAGACATGGAATTCTTTCATTTCATAAACTAGTGTAAAATGCAATTTCAATTTAAGCGATTTCCATGAATTCCAAACCACTGTTCACGCATCTTTGGGGGCAGATCTACATAATAATCATAATATTGGCTACCCTTTCATGGTATACCAGACAATTTGCATTCAGCTTGACGAATATTACACTCGTCCATCGTGCAATATTCATCTGGCTTCACATAATTGATCAGGTATACCACTCAAGGACAGCCAATTACTCCGCTACAAAGCTATCTTGACATCAAGAAATCAGTATTTCTTCTACACTGTATATTGATATTACATTGTATGATGGCAAAGAAAAGGTGCTGAATTTGATGGGAGTGTACATTGGCGTGTAGGGTCTGTATGAAATAGCAGTTTTGCATGTGTGACAATTATACATTGTACAAATGTGCCAGTACCTTCCTTTTGTTCTGGCCTTGTATTTCCAATAATGCCCACAAATCAAATCAATTTATTCTGATATGCTCTCTTTGACCTTGGCCATTTGACGTAAAAAACACCCAAATTTTCTCATTTTAAATCTTAGTAAAATTGGTGTCCAGTTACTGAGCCCCAACTGTCCTTAGTTGTTATATTATACAACCTACCGAAACAGGGAACTACAACTGTAACCATACTCGAAAAAGTACAGTACAGGTACGTACATGTATGAAAGGCATAATGAATTATGTCTACGTCTTTCATACAGTCCAGCTCGCAATGCAACGGCGCTGGCAACTAGGTGCAAGTGAGCTCACAAAATCTGACCAACGATAGATTGTGCAATCCTGCAGCCAGGGCCTCCACTCAGTCCAAGGGTTTGAATACCAAATCTTATTTTTGTAACCAGTGGAGGTGTTGCCTGCAGGATTGTGCGATAAGTGGTAACCCATATCCCATGGAGGCACAGGCTGCAGGTCTGCGCAATCTATTGCCGGTCACCATGTGAGTTCAATTGCACCCAGTTGTCTGCAACGTTGCATGCAAGCTGCCCTGTATAAGACTGTCGCTACAACTGTACATGTAGTCAAGCATTTTATTACCATAAGGTTTTGTACGACCAAAAATTATTTTCAATAGCTGATTTAGATATACTACACGATGTGCAGAAAAATATTCCTTCAAATTTCATGCTCTTTATTGAGTTTTCATGAAGTCCAACACAATGAGTGATGAAAGCTCCAGATGCGTTATCTCTCGCACATAAATCTTTGCTAGTACTAAGATAACTAGACGGTAAGAGTTACAGATCTAACGTTAGTACTACAGTCAGCACTAGTAGTCTAGTAGTGACTAGTAGTACCAGAGCAAATGTACACGCGGTTCCTACTAAATCCTAGTCCTACTGTAGATCTAGGCCTACAAGTATATGTACAGCTGATGTGCTGTCCCCCTGAATATTACCACACATGTGAGAAATGACACCAATCTCGAGATTGCAATTGGAAAACAGATAACATATCTTGAATTGATCATGATTTCCCTTCCTAGAAATTTTGACAATTTGTTGAGGCTGGGTTAGTGAGGAACAATAAGCTAAAAATGAAAACGTTCATATATATGTACGGCTAGTGATAATTTACATGTATGGCTGGGTCTACTACTGTGACCGTACACGTTCACTAATTGACTTAATCAGGCCTAGGTCTAGTCATTGAGTCATCATACTACTTTTTGTCGTAAGTTGGACGTCAGTATTTATTGTGATAATCATTTAAAAAAAATGTGAATAAGGCTGTTTTAAATTGTGTCATCGTTCATCGCGATAGTTCATTAGTTGCATGATCAACGCTGCGGTACAACTGTACCGGTAATTCAAGTAACGGTAACGTTATCGTTACATGGATTTGGAAGGTTATAAATTCAGCGTTCAGTGAATGTCATTTGCAACTGAATAAAAAATAGGTACAATTATATATCATACAAGTTGAGTTTCACCCACCTTGGCTTATCAGAAGCTTCTGACTCAGTCTGAGTGCATGTAGAAACTTTCACAACGGGTTGATCCCGCAATCCTGGCACACAGTGCTGATGCCCAGTGCGAGTGGTGGACATCCAGCAGATGACCAGCAAAGTCATCCTGTGTTGAATGGCTTGATGGGCCGTGAAGGGCAACGTTTATCTTGTTCATTTCTTGCCGATAAACAGCTCGCACCTCCTCCCACTGGATCCAGCATTTACCAAGTCGTATCCGCGACATAATGGCACGCAGATTGAAGTTCGACACAAAGATCAGAATAAACGATCTGAGTGTTGAAGACAGTGTTTGAAAGCACCGAACAGATCGCGAAGTGATTTACGTGACAACGTACGCATAACCATGGGATGTACCATCGATCATGGTATACATACTATGCACTGGACTGCGCATAATGCGGGATCGAAGCAAGCCGCTGCGCTGAGAGGCCATCCCCTACGGGAACCTGGTGGTCTGTGTGTTAAGTCTATGGGGATTTCAGAATTCAGTGTGGAAGGGGTTAATTGCTGCACGCCGCTTGGCATTATGGGGGAAATGCTGGGCACCACAGAGAAAAATGAGCCTTATGATGGCGCTAGACATTTTCTTGCCAGTGCAGACGCACTTTAATGAGATATGGATAAAAAAACAGTTTACTATGGCGGCCATTTTGAAATTCAAAATGGCGGCTGAAAATGTGGTCGAAAAAAATGGAACTAAAGATTTTTGGATTCAGCACCCCCAAATTGACAAAGTTAGCTGAAAAAAAAAATCAATTTTGGCACAAAAATCTCACGGGATTACATAGTAGCCTCTACTATTATGTACAACATAATGTTGTCTATGTGATAGGTAATCCCTAAACCACGACAGTGCAACTCTGCATACGTTTTAAGCACAATGTCAACTGAACTGCGTTAATTTTGTCATACAACTTTGTATTCTCTACGAGCTTTGGTAAATAAACCACACGCGAAATTATAGCAAAGCATGCTTCCTGTTCAAATCCTACACGCCGCAGAAATTATTGAAAGTAATTTGTAAAAAATCTATTACTGTTATAAATGCACATGCCGTGCTGACATACCTAAAAAAAAAATGTTCTCTGAACGCCACATTTCAATGTTGTTTGTACCTCCATTTCATGTCAATGCAACACACTAAAAAATAGGAGAGCAAATATGTACCCCTAGAGGTACAGATGCTTGTCCCTATACAAGGAACCCTAGCGGCACTTATATGTACCCTATACAGGGGTACATATAAGTACCACTACCTGGGGTACAGATATGTACCCTATGGAGTACTTATTTGTACGTTTAAGGGTACTCATTTGTATCATCATAGGTACTTATATGTTCCCTTAGGTGGTACTTATATGTTCCTCTGTATGGGGTACATATAAGTACCCCTGTATGGGGTACAGATGAGTACTTCTAGGGTTCCTTGTATAGGGACAAGCATATGTACCACTAGGGGTACATATTTGTACTCCTATTTTTGGTATGTGACTGCCTAAGTAAACAATATGACACACACACAAACACGCACACAAACACATGCATGCAATCTATGAGAGTAAGTTCACAGCATACAACTGTATGTATAAGACATGCTAAGGTGTTTTTCCTTGATATACAATGTACAAATTATATGCTTTATTTACTGGAAACTTATAACAAAGCAAAAGCATCCACGTGTTGAAATTGCACTACAAACACAGAGGGCTATACATACGAATAAGGTTGTTGCATTTAAAAATATACATGTACACGATGTAGTAGTGCATTGTACCAAATAAGTTGCCATTTTTGTGAATTTGTGAATCATTTTTGGTTGGCAAATTTACCAAGCAAAATTCTCACCAAGCGCTACTGGGGTATAATATCTAGTGCATTTAAGATGGTCTCAGTGTCAATTCACGAAAATAAGATCTTGTGACAATTCCTGTGACCTTCTCATTCACAAAAATATTTATGTAAGCAAAGACGAACAGCTTATGCAGTACATGTAGTTGAGACTGCTTATCTTTGGCACAATGTACAAAGTGTAGGTACCTACAGGAATACATAACAATTGCACAACAAAGAAATATGTCATAATATACACTCAAATATTGAGATTACACAGCCATGAAATCCATACATGCTCAAAATTCACATTTCCATAATTTCTCATGAATCATAAGTTGGCTTGAAGAACATCTTTCACTTGTCCACACATTGAACATCCTACACAATCATATCAAATGAAATATCACTTGATTTAATTTGTTTGTAAATCAGTTCAGTTAAAATTATAGAAACAGCTGTTCATAATCTTTAAATCAAAGGTAAAATCTTTGACAGAAAAACACTGGCACTTATAGGTAAATATGGAACGAAATTTGGCATCAAAAGGGCAAAATGAAACAAGTATATCAGAATTGCTCTGAATTAAGAAGGGTTTTGTTTTTGAAATGGCCTTTTTAAACCTTTACCTTTGAATTTCAAGAGAAATGGAATACATGTAAAACTAGAAATATTGCTATGGTAAGTGGTATACATCCACCATAATGCACGCTTCTCCCAATAGGTCTATGTTATGTCTTGATGTGTGACGACAGTTTCACATAAGTGGCAAAATAGTAAAATGAAAAATGTTACAAGTGTCACAAATGTGTTGAGTGTTTACTTTCCTTGAACTAATTTTAATTGGATAATAGCTAAGAGAGAGTCTTATAGTCTAAGAAAGCAGGTATTTGGGGATCGAGGAAAGTTCTTTGCTTTCATAATGCACATGAACAGATTTTATGTCCCATGTGTATATCCACTTCTTCGCAGTAATAGATACTTACTGTCAATACACTGTAAATGTCTGTCTACCTGTGCTTATCAAAATTCCTCTTACTCTGTCACGAAGAAAACTACATTCAACTTGACGCATTATAAGACAATGTACAGTGAGTTTTGATTAAACCAAAGTGATACCCCTTGCTCTTCACACAAGAAACACATTTGTATCTCAGAAAAAAAGTAAACAGATTATGCACCATTAAGAAATGGGTAGGCCACAGATATGAATTGGATGGCGGTAGTAGACATACTGCATGTACATGTATTATTATCGCACTGTTTGTCACCATCAATTATATTTTAAAGTACAATATTTCTTCCTATAGAACACAATTTTATATACTTGCGCACTTACTGAAAGAGATTTGTATCTTCATTATGTAACAGCACACTGGTCATATCATAATGTAGTATCAAATCCATGTAGTGAGTGCTTGTTTTGCACGCTGCGTAAATACAGCTTTATATCCGACTGGAGAGAAGTCATGACCCCCCCCCCCCTCCCCCCCCCCCAAAAAAAAAAAAAAAAGAATGAAGATGTGCTGAAAAGTCATGAGTATACTGAGGCAAATGTCTATGGGAAATGTGTGTTGTAGCAAAATCAAACCGTCCTCACTGGATTAACATGGTCTTCTCTATCAGTTCACCACTGAAGAGTAACTTTTGGATGAGGATCACATTTCTATAAGTAAGTTTTGACCATCAGGCTAAATCTAATGGCGATCTCCTTACAGTTCTCCCATCTGTTGAGGTAATCTCACTTTGCACAACACTGCCCACTGGCACTGGTAAAACAGTCCAGGACCAGTGAAAATCACCGTTGGACCAGTAACTGTTCAGGAATGGACCATTAAAGATGGACAAACTGGGTACCTACTGGTCAAACAGATGGGTATGGCCAGTAAAAAAAAAAAAAAAAAAAAAGATGGGTTAGTGTGCAGCCATGTCATGCAAACCATTCAATTGTCTGCTCATGTCTCGTACACCGCAGGTACTTGTATGTATATCAATCTGTTCGAACATACTACAACACACTGCTCAAATGTAGTGAATGCTCTCAAGGAAATAAATAACTTAACTGAATATCGCTAGATCTCCGCAAGGTCAACTTAAGCAAGGTTGATTGCACTTCATATTCATTCTAAATAAGAAAATATAGATTTAGAAACGGCAGTGGCAATGACAGGAATCTTCATGAAAGTAAAGCTCATGCTCATGTATTTTTTCAGATTACTGGGAAACACGTAAGATCCTATTGTACATAGAAGCTATGTTGAAGTTTGTGTTTTGCTTTTGTGTGAGCTTGGAGATTTAACTTCAATATAAGTAAAGAGAGGGCAGGTATATGATTCAAAGTGACCAAATCCTCACCCTGTTACTCGCAATGCAAAAACCTCAAGAGTGATTTAGTTTTCCACTACCATCTGAACCTTTAGAAATTCTTGACTCTTCTTTGGCTGTAAAAATATACACTGCAGTCAACCTATATTTGTATGGTCAGCACTTGGGATTAGTATCATTTTGGTGAACTGCTTCAGTTGCCAATATTCCTGTATCAAGTTAGTAGGCTCCGCCTGCAAAGAATATGTACACTACAAACACATTTTATAACAGATTTTTCAATTGATACTGCATCTGGTGCATGTGTACATAGACTACCTCAAACGGGGAAGGCAACCTTTACTATGATTTGCAATGAATTCAAGCAACATGAAAAAATTTCCTTGCTCATAACTATGATGGAAATCACACTTTAAACTCAGTGTTAAGAGGCCAGAGACATACAATCATTGTAAGCAGCAAAACAAGAATTGTATTTAAGGATATTCATTTAAATTCAAGTTAACATACCTGAGACATTAAAGCTCCAAATGAGAATTTGTTGCCTAAATGCAGCGGAGGTAAAAGGTTTCTGTCCTATCAATGGGCCAGAAGAAGTAAAACCACCATGAATTTATTGGGATATAACGTTAATCAACTTTCCTATCTTAAAGAACGATTTGCTGGAAATATTCAAAGCAATTTCCAGAATCGACCTGAATCTACTGGGATATTCAAGTTGATCAATCTCTGTACCTGGAGTGGTAATTACTTGTAATACAAGTGTATATCCTAATCTTGTGAGACAGGGTTGGATGAAATATTGGTGCGCTCTTCGTGTTGGGATATTCCAGCCCAAATGTGCACTACACAGCCAAAGTTGAAGCAACCCCTGCAGAAATGTTGGTGCAGGTGCAGACGCGAGAACTGTTCCTTCCACCTCCATGAGAAGGCCATCTGGTGCAAAAGGAATCCTACATATTTCTGATTGTGTGGACATGGCCATCTTTCTTGTACAAGAGTGGTTCCAGATTGCTACAGTTCGTTTGTCACATCTGGGATGATATTGCCCATTTTGATTTCCAGTGCACGTTGTTCACTACGTACTGCTACGACGTCATGGCTCCCTTCCCTCCAACAAGCTGGCGAGTGGTTGCACTAAGTGATGACATCACTCGTGTTCTGAATATAGGTGGCCATGAGATCCTTGGCAGACGCGTTTGCGATTCAGGCGTTGGGATGTACTGGAGAACATGGAGTATGCACAGTTCCTTAAAACGACGTCATTACTTCGACGTCGACATTCAGGAGGGGAAATCGAAAAGTCCCTATCGTTGGATGTGGTCCCGCAGGTTTCTGGACAAATAGTGAGGAATGAATTCACAACAAATTTGTTAATAACAACAAACAAACTTTTATTCACATTTTATTAACTGCAATCAAAAGTGCAACATTCAAAAACATTAAATTATCAGTTAGTTTCAAACCCTGGTTTACATTGAAAATGTTACTACATGTATTATCTATGCTCAAAGTAACCGTCACCTTTTATATTATTTGAGGTTGATGTGAAAAAAGAAGAAGCAGCATAATTGCAAAACTTATCACATTTGCTTCAATAATAACTATCAACCCCCTTTTTTTGGGGGGGGGCAAATAGTTAACTTACAACTCTATAAACATTTACTTTCCACAAAACATTTGGAATGTACAAAGGCTCTTCTTATTTTGTGACAAAATATCCAATCAAATATGGACTCATTCCCTTTCAAATCATATTTCACTTTACACAAACCTGTGGTATTACAGCCAGGGTCTTCCAAGATGGGGGCCCTTTTGATGAGAGTCCTTGCAGCTTCAGAGTATTGTAAGGGTGAAGAGAACCCAAGTGTGAATCTATGGACAGAGAAAAAGAAAACAGGAAAAAAAGGGGACAGTTTACCTCATTTGAGATAAAGGAATTGGTCACTTTATCTGATTGATTATTCATAGGAATTACAATCATGTCATATACGTCCTACATATAATCTAATAGGAAAATCATAATTTACAATACTTGCAAAGTCATTCTTTCTGCAAAGGTATTATAAAAATTTATAGTAATTCACAGCCTATCATGGACCACACATACATGTATCTTGCCACTTGTTAACTGATGCTACATCCAGCAGTCATGGGGCCATCATGCCACTGCCACACAATCAGTAGTGCTGATAAGAAGAGGCCCTACCCAAAAATGGACATGCATCTTCTGGTGTTACAAGTCACAATTTATCAAATGATAGTAAGACCCAGGGCTGAACTCATGTAACTACGTGTACATCATGTAGTATTGTGCATGGTTCTTTCTCGTTTTAACTACAGTACTTCTGTGTCATTAAAAGACTTACCATTACCAAGTATGCTTGATAACGTCCTTGAAGAATTCTTGAATAATCTTTGCTCTCCACTGACTTCCAGATGGTTAGAACAGATGTATTCCTCACCTCTGTCACATCCATTCACATGTGACATGAAGTTATCCACAGCTTGGTAGTGGAACAGCTGCATTTAGCTGCTTGTCTAAATAACAACAACAACAACAACAAAAAGAAGTGTGTAACTGGTAGCGTTATAATGTGAGGTTTAGGTCTTACATCAATTTCTTGTAAGTGTTTATTGCCTTGTAAATTCAGAAAGGGAAAATGTTCGGTCACAACTGCTTCCAATAAGAATAAAAGTTTGCGAAGGTAGGAATGCACTGATGAATATTGCAAGTGACATCAACAATAGGTTCATACATTTTACTGGAACTACCCTGTCATGATCCTGAATGCTACAGTCCGCAGCCCCATTACGCTATGCGTATGGGGCTGCCGGTCGCAGTTAGCACAACCCTAACCCAACCAGACGCCAGGCAAGGCATGGCGTTGTGTAGACTACAGCGACAGGACTGTACTCTACCTCACCGATACATTTACTAGTATTATAGCAGTCCAGCCAAGTCTAGCTGTGTGCAGCTGCTACATAGGATTAGACATGTTTCAAGAAAGATCAAGGATTGATGCTGTGAATTGAGATCAACATAATTAATACTATAGGTTAGTCACGTTTGTTAGTTGTCTTTGTTCTGACATCAGATTCTAAACTAATCTAACAAAACAAAACAAAAAACTGTTAGATGTCAACTGGCATAATTTTCAAGCTGTGGTAGTGGTACCATTATCATAGTACCGGTAACTCACTAACCTAACTTAGTAACTGCTTTGTGGCATGCACAATTGTCTCGATAATGGTGTACTGTCACATAGACACGGACACTATACAATACAGTACAGTGCAGTGCACTCCCTCTGACATGACCTGTATAGTTTGGCTGGAGTAGTGTTATTGTTGGGACTTAGTATAAACAACATTTCGACAAACAGGCCTTAGAACTGTTAGTGGTCTGCACACTATATACTAAAAACATTCTAGCTAACAATGTTTTTAGATCCTCAGACAGACTCTAAGTCAGTTGTGATCCGTCAAGGCGTCATGATCATCATACACTCACTCACCGTGACATTACGAGAAGTGGTCAACACGTCTGGTCTAGTGCCGAAGTTGTGCATCAGTTAATGGCCTTCTGTCGACTGCGTGCTTGAATTGAAGATCCTTACAGTTGCACGTTTTTTACCAGCTGAAGCGCGATAATAAATGTTTAATCTTGCTAGTCAGCTTGATACACTTGATGATCGACACATTTTGGATCAATACAAAAGTTGCTCGGTTACATTCGGTTACGTGTAAGCTGTATGCAGCGCGATCATCCTGCGTGAAAATCTACCGCTCGGCGACACGTACGTCGTCGCCGCTCCAGACATTTGAATGAGTGGCCAATTTGGCTAGTTGTACAGATGAGAAAAAAAAAGAATAACTAAAATAATCATACGTAAATTTTTAAGTGAATAAATCATTAGTAATATTTTGTAAACATTTTTATTAATTTTTTATGTGATTCCGTCCATTAATTGGGTATATCATTCAGAAAATTACACTGGTGTTTGATAATCGCAGGAATTGATTTCTGTCTTTTCGCTTATTGGTCAACCAGTTTGGCGGTAGGTATTCTCGTTATCAGAACGTGAATTTAATAATCGTAAAGCCTCCGAAAAACAGTTCCAAGATTACAGGTGTATTGACACTTTGTCTTAAAACACGTACTTGCAAGTTTTATGTATACCAAGATATGTTCTTTGAAATAACCTTTGTATCCACTACCAAGTCTTCCAAGATGTAATGTAACATGTACATGCATAATTGGTCTTTGTTACAAGACTATTCAGGGTAACGACAAGTAGGAAGACCTACGCTCAAGGATGCCTACCCGTTCCCGCACCAACGAGTACTCCTAGACGAACTTACTTGCTCACAAGCCCGATACTGGCACACAGGCAGAAACGCCTACCCCAAATGTACCGCTAGTTTTTAGTGTGAAGGGTCTACATCAAGCACTAAAAGTGTAGTTTTTACGTAATATACACGATGAGCCTATGTGGATTCATCTAAAGTACTGGAGTTAGACAATATTTTCCTCATATCTTTTTAACGAAATAATTGGTGTAAATTGGAATTGGGGCAGAAAATATAGTACGAGCTTTGTAATATGTTGTCTTAACGCATACTATGTAAACATTACGAAGGTAATTTATTTCTATTAACAATGTGTGACCATCTCAAAATAGGCTCATAAGGGGACATAGAGTAAATTGTAGACAAACACTTGAAGGAGATAAGCTTGGTATCCTGAACATTAACTGGGCGTATATTTATCATACGGAAACAATGTTAAGGGCTTAGGTGAGGAGACAAAAGTAATATCAAGAAAACTCATCGCCATTCCCAACTGAATTCACTCCTTTCCTTCAATTACATAGATCAACATAGATTTTTTTTTGTGTGTATGTGTGTGCGTGTATGTATTTATACTTGAAACTCGACAAAACTGAAGTGAATATCATGCCTTGATTAATAATTATACAGCTGTAGTGATATCGTAATCACGCTTATTTACCTGACTCTTGTGTTCGGGGGAAAATCCTGATAATCACGCATAATCCATTCTGTTCCTATGACGGTCTTTAGACATCAACATCTTATACCCAAAACTGGCAGGGAATGAATGACCAAACATCCCACTTATATTGTTGATTAGAATTTTAAGGATCAATTTTCTACATTTTTCCAAAATTGATGATTCATAATGAGGTCACCCATCGCACATCCATCCATTTCATTTTTTGATAATAAAATACTTAGGAATGCGTATAGAGGAATAATATTGCTTCATTATACTTGTGTCAAAGTTTTGTCAAGTGCAAAAATTACATTAATGTTTTTTGAATACACATATATATGCTGGAATGCTTGACAGTCTAACGCGGTGTAACTAGAGGAAAATAAATCTGTCAATACTGTATGAATGTCAATTTTCATAGTTTTCACACAATCTCGTTATAATACTATATTTACCTATTTTTACCTATGTTTACCAACTACATTTTATGCAAAATTGTTTATAATTTCAGATTCATTGTAAATGTTTATGTTGAAAGTACATTGTATCTTTATCAAGTTACTTGCACACAAGTGGGCACCATAATGAAATAAACTGTAATTCATTGCTGCGACGGTTTGAAGTTGATCTGCATCACTGTTTGCGTTTGCCAAACCCCATCTGGATATGATGATTGTGTGTGTGTGTGTGTGTGGGTTGGTGTGTGTGTGTGTGTGTGTGTGTTTGTTTGTTTGTGAAAGACCAGTGATGTTGACATGACAAGTTTTCATTTTAGAGCGCAGACTCCCAACAACCCCCCCCCCCAAAAAAAAAATAAAATAAATAATAATAATAATAATAATAATAATAATAATAATAATAATAATAATAAAATAGAATTCAAAGTGAGGACAGGCTATGGCTGATTTGTGATTGCCATATACCCCATCCTGATCCAAGAATCATTTGTGTTTCCGTACTTGTAAAAGGCTTGTGATGTGGATATTACTACAGAATATGCTGTCCTTATGTTACATTCATTTCTACACATAATTTCGAAATAAAAAACCACAATATTTTTGAATAAATGACAATGTTTCTACTCCCTAGAACATCCCAAAACCTTGAAGAAGTAAAACCCAAAAGGAGCCGAAAAGTACATTTACAATTTCAAAATTGAATGAAAGAATCCCATCCCTAGATATGGCGTGACACTACAAGAAAAAAACAAAGTGAACTATACATTTCGGCACTGCACATATTATAGTGCAAGTTTACAAATACATTTCAATGGATTTTACTTCATTACACCATGAAATCAGTCGGGAAAAACCTATAATAACTACAACAATGATCATTATAAGTACCAAGTACATCAACAATTTACATTCTGTACGTTGAAATCAACATGACAGTAACCTATCCATATCCTCCTCAAGACATGCGCGGGCTGCCACGCTGATCATGCTGATAGTTATGTTATTCACATGCCCATATTTAGGCGCTCTACTTTCGATTTCTATAATTCAAAAGCACTTGTCCTGGCAGCTAAAGAACTTTGACAGCTTGTGTGTGTTCTTTTTAATGACAAATGGCTCCTCAGCATGACCACAGAGATATTACAGAGAGTCCTTTGTTTATTCAATTTTGCTTTGAGAACATTCCAATGAACTATCTAAGGTATGTCTATGTCTATCTTTTTGAAGAGAAAACGAACAAAAAAAGCTTATTACCTTTCCGGAAATCATAAGTGAACGCAATGTTCATGCCTTTTGCTTACAGGCGTTTCTTCAGTGCTAAAGACTTCTTAAACTATCGAGTAATGGTAAAGCATCGGTATCGGTGCGAATGGTGAAGACGATTCCCCCTAATTACCACACGCGCCCGCGCGGTAGGCCAATTTGCGACTGGGTGTTGAAGGAACCAGCGATATATGGCTTTGGTTTACATCGATTGCACCGAGTGATGTTTCCCTTCTATGGAATGAGTAAGAACTGTTGAGATGAAATAGGTGTGATAAATGTATCTGTCATGACATTGCAAAATAAAAGACCTTTCCTAGCGGTAACCTTTAAAGGAAATAAGGCTACTGATGTAAAACATTCTCTCAGAGCTTGGACAATAAACTATAAGTGTCACGGAACTACACTGAAAAACTATTAAAACAATAGCAACAATTATGTATGAGGATTACGCATGCGCACAAACGCACGCATTGTGAGACTCGCAAAAATTCTGGATTGTTATATCATTTTAATTCTTTATGACTTTATGTATTTCACATCTCTATTTATTTACCACATTGGCAACTGCCACTGCGACGTTAATTATGATGAAAAAAAGATAGAGAAAATACCTAAATAAAAAAAAGATAAAAGGACAAATCCATCTGTACCTACCTTTAAATGTTTTCATCGATAAGAGAGAGTGAGGATGCAAAGTGACAAAAGGACCGTTTGAGGTTAAACGACTAAGATGGTTTTGAATCAGAACCATCTTTGTCGTTTACAGTATATCGTCTATCACCTTGTGTCATTGGAAACAAATTGCCGTTAGTCATTTTAGTAGCATCTACACAAATAGAGATTATTTGATTACCACTTACTTTAATTTAAACTAATTGGACTACAGGGTGTACGTGCAAGTGTGGGAAATGGTCCCTTTTAATAGATCGTGAGAACGTGGCAAGCTGTCATTTGTAAATGTTTACGAGTTATGGTACGTCTTTCCCCCGAATTAACTGTACATTACGAGCAATCGAGACATATCAAACGAGAGCAATGAATAATCTCATACTCTACATAATGTCAGGCACGACGTATCAACGTCTGCCGAAGTATGAACACCCATACTAATTATGTGTTCATTTCATTTAACACAGGATCGAAGTGTTTGGTGTCTCATGATTCTTCAGTTTATGCTATAATTTATAGGAAAAGAAACATTTGAACATGAATTTAGATACCATCTTGACTACCACTTATCGGAGTCCACACTTTTCAACTGATTTGCATTTCATAACTTTCGTTGATTTTAGGAGGCGAAGTGAAGTGATTTTGTATGCCTATGCCACAAAGTGTCACCGGAGGCATTATGTTTTCGGGTTGTCCGTCCGTCCGTATTCCGTACGTCCTTCCGCCCGTCCGTAATCAATTTTTGTGGACAGCAACTAAAAAACTACTTGAGGTATCCTAATGAAGCTTGGTATGTATGTACATGAGTGGGCGAAATTGTGCCTATCAACTTCAGAGTTCACATGCTCAAGGTCAAAGGTCAAAAGTTCAAGGTCAAATACTCAAAATTTCACTATTTCCCCGATATCCATGAAATGCCTCAATGCTTGAAACTTAGTGTATATACTACTGCTAAATGATGATTGTTCAGAGAGTGTTTGGGGCCATGAGGTCAAAGGTCAAGTGAAAATATGAAAATTTCACTTTTTCTCCATATCTCGCTAATGGTTCAAGGTATTTCATGGAACTTAATACATATGCATGTACTGACTGGCAGTGATTATGTAGGGAATTTGGGGTAATGGGTCAAAGGTCAGGGGTCAAAGGTCAAGATCAACCCCTTAAAATGTCCCTATTGCCCTCTTATTTATGCGATGCCTACAGGATTTTTCTTGGAACAGAATATATTCATGTCTTACCCAAAAGAGATTCTCTTGGAAGTTTCTTGCCAAATGGTCAAATGCCAAGTTAAAGTCCTAATTTTACTTCTTCCACCATATCTCAACAGTGACTCAAGGTATCATCATGAAACTTAGTAATTATCGATGCATGTTCTACCTAACAGTGATTTTCTTGGGAATTTTAGAGTGATAGGGTCAAAGGTCAATGGGCAAAGGCCAGGTTGAAATGCTCAAATTTTACTATTTAATAATGAAATTACACTTTTTCTCCATATTTTGAAATTACTTAATGCATTAAATTATTAAAAGGTCAAAAGTCAAGTAAAAATCCTCAAATCCCCAAATGCCTGCACTCTTAAACAATAATAACCATTCATCCAATTACAGCTAGTTCAAGGAAAGTGAACATTCGTCATATTTGTGACAAGCCTGTCATTTTAATGTTTTGCCAATTATGCGAAAATATCATCACACATTGCCAAGACATTGTACTATTAGGAGAACCATGCATTTATAGCGGAAGCATAACAGTTCGCCATAGCGCCATTTCTAGGTGTTTTTTTTTAATAGTGGAACGCTTTATATCCGGTGTGCATATCAACTTTACGAAGACATTCTAAAAAGAGAGGAAAAATGTATTTACGATTCCCCCCCCCCCCCCATACGTTTAGAAATTATTTGAACAATTTACAATTTATATGCAACTTGATGGTTTAGGGCTTGCTTATTGTGACAATTCTATACAACCACAAAGTTCAATGTCCGATGCTTTAATGGGTATCATGCGGTCATTTTTCATCAACTTCCAATATTGCAATTGCTGCGTTGTGACAGTTAGTTAGGGCATTTTAGAAAATCTCTGGACCATCTGTGAAAAAAATTGCTTACCAATAGCTTTCTTAACCAGTGTGTTCATAAAGGTGTCTACTAACACCTCTCAATTAGTTTCTACCCAAATCGTCGTGGAAATTATTGGGGAGAAATCAAAGTTAGGCACCGGGAGCGTGATTTTTTAGACGGCACAGATTGGGGACCCTAACCCTAACATTGGGGACCCTAAACCTAACCCTAATCCTAATCCTAACCCTAACCATCAAACCCTAACCCTAATCCTAACCCTAACCCCAACCCCAACCCCAACCCCAACCCCAACCCCAACCCCAACCCCAACCCCAACCCCAACCCCAACCCCAACCCCAACCCCAACCCCAACCCCAACCCCAACCCCAACCCCAACCCCAACCCCAACCCCAACCCCAACCCCAACCCCAACCCCAACCCCAACCCCAACCCCAACCCCAACCCCAACCCCAACCCCAACCCCAACCCCAACCCCAACCCCAACCCCAACCCCAACCCCAACCCCAACCCCAACCCCAACCCCAACCCTAACCCTATTGTAAACCCTAACCCTAACCCTAACCCTAAACCCTAACCCAACGTTTTTCCCATAGGTTTAATACGCGCCATGCCCCAATCTGTGCCGTCTTTAAAAAAAAAAAAAAAAAAAAAAAAAAAAAAAAAAAAACGCCACCGTTGAGGCAAAAAATAATGGAAAATGTTGGTTTTTTTTTCGATATAAGCGTGTGAGATGTCTAACTAATGGTCTGTGGGGGTGCTGAATCAATTCCAACCATTAGTTTTGAGTAAAAACTACTATCTGAACGTACAATAGGCCACGCCTCCTTTTTGCCTCCGCCGAAATACGTAAATATTGGTATTTTTATATATACGTATCTCATTGGGTTTATGCAGTGGGTTTTTAGGGTGCACTGAAAACGTTTGTGTTCGATGGGAAGTAGTCGTTCCCATTTCTCTTATATCTATTACACCAAATATAATCCTAATACTGTTGTACATATTTATTACATGTTTGATTCTCAATAAGTTCGAACCATCATCCTTGTGGAAAAAACTGGGGAGAAATTAAAACCCAGGCAACAAAAGAGGGGGTCAAACAATGGGAATTTTTTTCAGTATTAGCGTGTGAGATGTCTAATTAGGGGCTTCTGGGATGCTGAATGGATTCGAAACATTAGTTTTGAGTAAAAACTACTACCTGACCATTGAAATAGGTTACGCCTACTTTTTGCACCCGCCGAAGGAAGTACAAATGTATTTAAAAAGTACTAAAACATCTAGACTTAGAATATGGGTAAATACTGAATAGCGGGAATAATCATGTCACAATAAGAACATATCAATGAATATCGACATAATTTACCTTGTCACGGGACAAAAAAAAATGTACAGCTTGTAAACTTAGACAGTGGGATCTTTCATTGCTCCTACTTCATATTTTTGTAAATTTACAAACGCTTAATTGATTATTTGGGCATTATAGCCAAGCTTCGAGAAATAATGATGACATTAATATCTGATAACTCGGTACCGGTATGATAAATTTCAATCAATTGATTAATCGTGTGTCAAGTCTTCATTTTGAATACTATGATTATGGACAGACAAAATATCCTTTTTTTAATTCACTTTCTACAAAAGACTGGGGGATGGCAGAAATTAGCCCAAAAGAACCTGCACTTCCATCGCCCATTAATGTCATCCCTATCCCTCCCCACATCACGGCAGTTTAGATTTCATGTTTAGATATGAATTAATTAGGATGACTAAATGCACATGAATTAAGATGTCCCGATATTTATCACTTGAGTACCGTATAATCGGGTATGTCAACAGGGCAAACAAGCTACTTTGCTGACACAGGTAGCAGCTACGAAAGTAATTAAACATATTGCTGAAAGCTGTTGAGATATCTTGACATCTTATTAAGTCATGCAAATCAAAATAATGATTGACTAGCGTTCTCAAGTAGTTAAATTAGGTTCTTGCTTCCTTAATGGCCTATTGTAATGCAATTTTGCTGCATTTTCTGTTTGACACGCACACATTGCATCTCTCAGAAACTTGCAGAGCTGCTCACTCTTACTACACACTCGACACTATTTCTTCATGATATCAAAAACTTTACCACCAGCAGTTGAAAATTCCAAGAGAATACAAAGATACATCCTTTGGTCTCAATTACAACGTGTATACAAACTTGATCTGTTCTTGAGTAGGGACACTCTTTATTGATTCGGAATCTCTGCTGGAGTCTTCAGATTTCACGTTAAAATTGTCGAGTGTACAGCATTGATTATTCAGCGTTTAATTTGACGAGATAATGGCTTACTTACTGTGGCTGGTTGCTGGTGTCATCATTTTTCATCAGTTCAACTATTCTCAAACATCAAAAGCCAATACAACAAGTGAGTATCTTTGTTGTTTCCTCGAGTGTAATGCATTGAGGACTGTTTTAAGTTTGTTACTTGCCTAATTTCAATATTGACGTAGTAGTTTGATAGACTTATGGCTTTCATGCAGGAATTGTTAATGCATGACATGGTATTTCTCCGTTCGTAAATATTAAAGGGATGGTATAGTTTTAGTTGGGACATAATTTCAGGTTTCTAACATTTTTTTTTCTTGTGAGATAATGAGAACCTCTTCTGAAATATGAAAGGGCATGTAATTCCATGAGGAATTCAATGTTTATTTGATGAAAATTGGTTTTGAAATGACTGATACAATGTATATCCAAAACGGAGCAATTCTAATAAAGTGTGGGACCCATCTTTTATTACAATCGCTTTGTTTTATTTTGATTTTGGATGTTTCAGTCGTTCCAAACCCGATTTTCATCAAATAAACTTTAAATTCCTCTTAAAATGGTATGCTCTGTACTATTTCATAAGTGTTTTCTTGGTATTTCACAAAAAGTTTAAAGCCCAATTCATATCTCAACCAATACTGTGCCATCCCTTTAAGGAACATGAAATATGTATTGCAATCTTTTCAGTCAAAAAGACTCATCATTAAGATTTGATGATTTCTTTTACATGACACCACTTAGAAAAGACACGTAATATTCCTGGCTTACTTGCTATTGAAAAGATGATAAGTGCTCTGTAAGAAATAACGTACATAGGATTCTCTTGGCTTTTTTTTTTCCCCTTGGAAATGACGATGTTGAAATAAACAGTTTGATTCACACGACAGTAGCTGCAGGGTTGTTTTAATTCTACTCTCCCCAACTATTCAGGAGTCTAAGCAATTGATTTTAAAACAAATCTTCTTGATCCATTTTATTCATCGTAGATTTTACTCTCGACTGTCCGGGGAAAGCTCCAGAGCGCGAGATATGGTGCGATCAAAGCTGTGTTATCAACCGTGATACTTGGGACATACAGGCACCACGTGGAAGGCGAATTCTGACTGAAATTAAATCTATCAACAACAAAGTGATGGGATTTCATATGTTGGATGACATAGCTAACAAATCGTCCCTGACAGTGATTTGGGATTACAACCAGAGTTCCCCTGTTATATCACTGACCCACCAGATTCAGCTACGGATATGGTATATATATCTACCCAGTAGGTTTCATCATGAGGGTGGAATGTTACGAGGGTAAGTGCTACTAACGATCATTTATTATGAGTACAACTATAACACAATATGCAAACATTGATGTAATCACATATACGACAGTTTAAATGTATATGCATTTTTGTTCTGCCCCTGGAATTTTACGAGTCGATTCCCTCCATCTTTCATTATCAGGGCAGTATTTAGTTCTACATTTTCTGTTTGTTTGTTTGTTTGTTTGTTTGTTTTTTTGCATTTTGAGTAGTTTGTATACGAATGTGTTCAAAAATCGAAAAGAATGTTTTGTTGAAATTTGTTCCAGCAAATTCCAAAAGTGTGGACCAGTTTTACTGAATTTCAATTCTATGCAAAAGCCCTCCTTCCCCCTCGTTCCCCCTCTAATGGGACCACACCCTCCCCCCTCCCCCTTTGGTGCTCCTCCATAAGCATGGTCCACAGTGCTCTATTTCAGATACTGTTTTTAACACTGTATAGTTGAACCATTTGGATCATACTTTTGACATTATTTGATTTTATTTGATTTTATTGGTTCCTGCATTATACCATTGCTCATGCAGATACATACACCTGAATTATATGCATTGTATACATTAATTGTTAACACAAGTAATTTTCTTCATTACCTTTAGAATATACAGCAATACAGTTTCTTCGTTTTACAATGTACAACAGAACATATCAGCGATGCAATGAATAACGCAGAAGGGCTACAGCTTAAGCATTGCTTGATTTAAATGCAGCCCTTGTACATAATATAACATAGGAAAATAGGAGGGAGGGACGACTTGCATAGAGATAGGATAGAAGAAAGGAGAGAGGAGCTAGGTCTGTCTGCTTTCGCTAATACACAAAGTTAGATCACCTGGATCACTGGATAATAAAGCTGGCAAAGTATTTTCTCACCGAGGTACAGGTGAACAGTTAAAGGTCATGGTCGGTTACATAACATTACGCAATAAATTCAGAAGGGCGATATTTCCACGAGGGAATTTCATACACAATACAATTACAATGACATTTTAAGATCACTGATATCCAGGGAGCAGCATTGTCTTTACAGCTTTCTTAAAAGAATACATAGACTTTAATCGAATTTCAGAAGGAAGAGAGTTCCAACATCGGGTCCAGTGTGTCTGATAGATTTCAGAGCCTTCACCGTTTTAGGATTTTGTAAATGAAATTTATCAGATTGCCTAGTGGGATGAGAATGTACAAATTGATTTTTGCAAAAACAATTATTGTCATTTACTTTTACTGTATAGATCAGCAAAAGAAAGTGAACACACACACACACACACACACATAAAAAAAGTAACCAATATATATACCGGGTGTCCCAAAAAAAGCGGAACGGTGGATTTTCGGTACCTTTCGTTCTAAAAGTGATACATTTTTTAACATCATTAGAAAGAGCATCTTCCGCAGAAGACCATGATACCAATATCATTAAATTTGGTTCAGTACTTTTTACTATACGCCAATTTCTGTAAATGCAGTCATTTTCAATATTTTGCGACTTATGAGATAATAATTTGGGTGCGACACGCGTTCCACATGGTGAATTGTGTAAGCTCGTTGATCCATGTCAACAAAAGATAACGCTTTCATATTGGGAGCGCACACACACACACACACACACACACAGACACACACACACACACACACACACACACACACACTGTTTTTTCCTGGCCGTGCCCAATGTGAAAGCTGTATCTTTTGTTGACATGGATCACCGAGCTTACACAATATTCACCTTATGGATCGCGTGTCGCACTCAAATTATTATCTCATAAGTCGCAAAAATCCGGCGAAATTTGACAATGACTGCATTTTGAGAAATTAGCGTAGAATAAAAAGTGCTGAACCAAATTTAATGATTTTGGTATCATAGTCTTCTGCGGAAGATGCTCTTTCTAATGATGGCAAAAGATATATAACTTTTAGACCGCAAGGTACTGAAAATCCACCGTTCCGCTTTTTTTGGGACACCCGGTATAATTTTATGTATATATATATATATATATATATATATATATATACACTCAGCAAAAAAGTAAGTTCCCCCTAGCATTTGTGGATATATCTCAAAAAGTATTCAACCGATTTTCATAATTCAAACGGAAATGGATAAAGAATTTTATTACTCATAACATGAGTGGCAAATCATTGCCACCAGATAACATTATTGGTGTGAAAAAATGCATTTCATGTCAAAATGCATGGAAACAAAAGTTGCACTTTAGTGATTTGCAATGACTTTTACACAAATAATCAAACAATCACTCATGATTGTGAACATTTAAGCATGGGTTATTGCATATTTCCCTATCTCTTTCTTTTCATGAGCATATAGTGAAGTATTTAATAACTTATATGTCCACCACCCGCAATGACCAGCCACCATCTCCTCCTCATACTGTTAACTAAAGTTTGTACTTGGCGCTGCTCAATGTTGGCCCATGCTCTCTGCAAGATGCGCTGAAATTCTTGCAGTGAAGTGTCATCTTTCAACTTCTTGCTCGCTTTCCACTTAATGATATCCCAAAGATTCTCTACTGGATTAAAGTCAGGGGATCTTGCAGGCCACTCCATACGTTCGATGCCATTTCCCTCAGCAAACTGATCTACAACTCGAGGGCATGATGCAAAATACCCACAGGCACATTAATGTGATCAACCTAAATTGGAATTACAAATCACATGGCTTCTACCAATATTTTCATATTGAGAAGGCCTATTGTTCAAAAAGTATGCGTAACATCTGTTTAATAGGGAAGCACATTGTGCCTGAAGAAATTCCTGAAAATTACACAATTTAAAAAGATCATTTGATAACTTACATAGGAAATGTAAACAATATGCTTCCTATGGCTTAAAGTGCAACTTTTTTTTCCATGCATTTTGACATAAAATGCGATTTTTTACACCAATAATGATATCTGGTGGCAATGATATGCCATTCATGTTATGAGTAATGAAATTCTCTATCCATTCCCGTTCGAATTATGAACATCCGTAAAATACTTTTTGAGATATATCAAAAAATGTTAGGGGGGAACTTACTTTTCTTGCTGAGCGTATATATATAAATATATATATATATATATATATATATATATATATATATGTATATCTTATTCATTCATTTATTTATATCAAAATAAGCGTGAACAGAAAATTCGAATAATGACTGTGTTTTACCTCGGATGAGCGACAATACAATGATTAATGTCTAAGTAGCAATATTTTTTATGCCATCATGAATTATTCGTGAAACGTTGTTCATTTCATTTTCAAGGAATACCATCAGCGCGGCTGGTTGACGGGCCCTCTCCCAAAGAAGGCTTAGTGGTTCTTGATCCAGACAGATATGTCTGCTTTGACAACTTTACCCCCAAAGCTGCTGAAGTAATCTGCGGTGAACTTGGCTTCCCAGCGGCAGAAGAGTATTCGGCTCAGACTTTGCCCAGTACAGCAAAGAGAAACAATTATCAGCGGCTGTCATGCCCAGAAGGTGACATGATGACAGTATTAATTCCCAATGTTCTTTATAAGATTAGTGCTGTGGGATGCATGTATAGGATATTGTAATAATAGTAATTGAAACATAGTTATAGTCAAAATAGAACAATGATTGATATATATATATATATATATGTATAATATATATATATATATATATATATATATATATATATATATATATATAATATTGGTGCTGTTCGTTATTCCGAAGGTTCGCTATTCAGAAGGTTCGTTGTTCCGAAGGGTCGTTCATCCGAAACAGGCAGATTCCCTATACCTAGAGGTTCGTTAATCCGAAAATGAAAAAGGGTTCGTTAATCCGAAAATTTGTGGCGTTATTCCCAAGGTTCGTTACTCCGAAGATCGGTTAATCCGAAAATGAAATTCGGAACAATGAACCTTCGGAATAACGAACCTTCGGAATAACGAGCTGTAACCAATATTATAGACGTATGTACTTATACATACATGTATATATATATATATATATATATATATACATATATATATATATATATATGTGTATATATATGTATATGGTCAGTTTATTCTGTCTTTATAAGTTAGATTACTGGGTTTTTTTCTTTCTTTCAAAAAGTTCAGTTCAATATCGCTCCAGAATTTCCCTTCTCCATTTGATTTCCCTATAATAATTTCATTAGAAGTAACTGTAATCTTCTTTTCAATATTTCAGCATAAGTTGTTCTCACAATATTATTTCACAGGTTCTTCGTTTCGGCGTTTAATGGATTGTTCACAGGCAACGACTAAGTGTTCTCTGAACACGGTTGTCAGGCTGAAATGCCAAGGTGAGACAAGCATCAACAGTTTAACATTTCAGTTCTATGAATGTTCCCTGACATAGGCAAATATAAGATTCTTATTTAGAATAAGATATGAAATTGTTTACTATTCTTTATTTTTCGTGAGGACATATCAAAAGCAATGAGAAAGACGAAGAGATAAATAAACCAACAAAATCCTAGGAAAATTATAGCTCCATCAGTGTTAGAGTTTAGTTGCAGTCAGGATTTCAGGAAGAAAACATTTTCAAGTATACGTCAACTACAAGGCGTATCAAAAAGAACGTTACACTTTTGAAAAAATAGTCTAAATTACATTTCAAAATATTTGGAAGATTGTTTCATATTTATGGATGCCCAATAGTCTCATCTATCAAGTGCAATCAACAAAACATATTTTTGTTCACGCTTGGCTGAACACTGACGCTCTTTGTCCAGAGTGTGAAAAATCACCTGCGCCAAATTGAAAGAAGATGGAAAATTTAGCCAGCAGTCCAAATAAGTGCTCCCATTCAAACAAATTGCTCTTTTGCTTAAAGCTTTGATTATGTTATGATAGTCGGAGATTTTTTGTCAGCTTTATCGTAATTTTGATGATTTCATTTCTAAATCAATTGGTGAGAATTAGAGTGTGTAATTACTTCAAGATCTTTAAAGCACAGTTTTCACAATACACGGACACATCAATACCGTATGCCAGTTATTCATTCATCATTCATCCCATTAATCAATCAATTAATCAATCAATAAATCAACCCATCAATACATCAACCGATATATCGGTTAGGCAGTCATTGAGTCGTTCAATCAATCAGTGAATCAACCCAATAATCAATTAATCACTTTTCAGTCATTGAAATAATCAATCGGCTGATTGAACGAATCAACTAACAAATAATCAGTTTTTCAAACATTGATCAGCCTTTAAGCCACGGGGTGGGGGGAGGTGATATTCCCTATGTCGATCTGCCACTTTTTATAAAACATGCATACAATTGTGACTGACTGATTGATTGATTGATTAATTGATGAAATGAATGAGTAATTGATTGATTGATTGATTGATTGATTGACTGATTGAATGAATGAATGAATGACTGCTTGCTTGCTTGATTGATTGATTGATTGATTGATCGATCGATTGATTGATTGATTGATTGATTGATTGATTGATTGATTGGATTGATTGTATTGATTGAATGATCTGAGGATGCATTAATTTTGTACTTTTCTTCGTGACTGAGTGACTGGCATGTGGGTTCAATATGTCTGTGCATGAGTTATGATAACTGTGCTTAAAAGAGCTTGATGTTGTTAATCAACCTTTCATAACACAATGGAGTCATTTGAAACGTGACAGAAAATCGCCAGAAAATTCCTAAACTATCATAACATAATCAAAACTGTGAGCAAAAGAGCAATTTGTTTGAATGAGAACACTTATTTGGACTGCTGCTTGAATGTTCCATCTTCTTTCAATTTGGCGCAAGTCATTTTTCACACTCTGAACAAAGAGCGTCAGTGTTCAGCCAAGCGTGAACAAAAATTTGTTTTGTTGATTGCACTTGATAGATGAGACTATTGGGCATCCATAAATATGAAAAAATCTCCGAAACATTTTGAGATGTAATCATGAAAAAATTTTCAAATGTGTAACTTTTTTTGATACGCCCTGTATAAGTCACTGTAAAAAGCATTATGGATACCCAAAAATCGAATTGTAGAACAGTCAAAGAATTGAAATACGGACAGGCAGGCAGGAGGTCAAGCGTTAGACTAGTTGCCCGATTTTTGGTTTCAATTATCATATCTTGCACACATTTCTGGTTGTCATTTTTTTAACACTATAATGTACTTGCTTTTGTTCCATTTCTATCAAATGTTTTGACAGATTCACTTGCATCTTGTGACCATCCCGGCCATGTGTCTTATGGTTATTGGGACTCCAATATCACAAACTTGGGATCCAGATTAACTCTTACCTGTGACGAAGGTTACGTCATCTATGGCAGTGCGACACTACAGTGTGTGGGACTACCTGGTTGGTCAACATACTTTCCCGTTTGGAACGCTTCAGTCCCATCCTGCTTGAGACTCGAATGTAAAAGAGAAAGTATGTTGTATAGAAAAGTATCACTTTATGTCATATCAAAAGAATCAAGTGGATATCACGTCATAGTAATTGACAGTTTGGATTTGGTAAGGCCTTTTTTTCTTGATTGTGTCAGCTGATTGTAAATACAGGAAAATGTCGTATTTCCTGTTCATTATTTCAGCTGAAAGGACTGGCTACTGCATGAATCAACATATTTCATCTCTGATTCAGTCACATCATTGTTTGTGCAATCATTGTGAAGATCTCCAAATCCAAATAGCTTTTTTATTTGTTATCTGTCTATTGTTAACGTAAATTCTTATATGTTATGTTTGAAAGTGCTGATAATACGCCATATAATTGTTTTGAAAATGACTGTGTTTCATTTGTAATGTATGGTCAATGCAAAAAAAAAAAAAAATCTGAATAAAATTCAAAGAAAATAAAAAAATAGAAAAGAGTGACGGATATTTATATTTTGACTCTCCAGAAATATTCTGCTCATGCCAAAGTCCCTTGAAATGGATCAGCGCTTTGCTAGGGGCGATGGTGGTTGTGCTGACAGTTCTAATTTCATTCTTACTTCATCGCATGAAGAACAGGTACTTGCTTTCCAATTATATAGAAGTGTCTCTTTACATGTTGTATATCATTGACAAGGTACAAGAACTTGTGCTATTACTTTTGATTTAATATTGATTTATTCCCGCTCCAAGATAACAGAAAGGCAAGAGAGTCTTATTTTGCGTTTCCGTGGTCTTTAATCAAGTAAGAGAATTGTCTTTCACAGCAGGTTGCTCAAAACTAAATACCATAAATTATCGATTCAAAAGCCGTAATAGTCTTGTCACGGGACTAAATTATTTTAACTTTTCCCATTTTCAATGTACGTTAAAACCTGATATACCAGAAGTATGAAACAAATTGCAATTGAAACGTGGATAAACTTTAAAATTCCACATACTTAAAGAAAGAGTTGTCTTACAATAGGACATGTGCATTTAATGGAAAATATGTGGGTCTTTGTTTTGTTTTTGTTTTGTTTTGATTTTTGCAACTGATTGACAAAGTAGGGTGCCGTACATCGACGCAATAAAGCACCGAATTAATCAGTGTTAAGTATTAGAATTCGAACCTACGACCTCTTGTGTGTGGTTTTGTATTGTTTTTGTTTTGTTTTTTGGTTTTTGTTTTTTTTTTTGCTTTTGATTTATTTTCTTTCTTTTCTTTTTCTTTTTCTTTTTTTGGTGCATGTGGAGTAACATCACTTTACGTGGTCGGTAAAGAAATTAAAATTGATTGAATTGAAAGTCACCAGGACATGGACGTATTAATGGAATGTAACAGATCAGAAGTGCCAAAACAATCTAGGCCCATCCATGAACAAAATGCCAATGTATGAAAAAATCTCTTTTTTTCTACACTGGTTTGCGGAAACAGTATTCGTGCCCTTTATATCTTCTATACCCTTCAGGCCCAGATTTTACTTAAAGACCACGCCAGAGGTAGAGAACAAGGAATCCAATTCCGATGACGAAGTAGGAGATGACAGCATTCATTCTATCCATGAGGAAACTAATGCAGCTGACCAAGGCCCACCCGGTAGAAAACCTGCAGTGTACGACTCAAAGATTAACAAGGATGATTTTTCCGTGTTAAGAAGTGACGCACTTGACGGGGTTGAAAACTGGCCCAGCTCAAGTATGCACTTTGATCATATCGGACATTACCTATCCCTGACCGGAGACACAGATGATGATGGTTATATAGCTATGGACGGCCAGCATGCTGTAAAGTCTGAAGTGAAGTTCCAAAGCTGTAATAATAGCCAACAATCATCTGGATTCCAGCAACGATATAATAAACGTGACAGTAAAGGATCACAGATTTACATTGAAGTCGATAACGTAAGTGCAAATCCAGACTTAATCCATTATCCATGATGCATGTAAGCCCCAAACTATATTCTGCTCATTATTTTTCTATCTTTTACCTATGGCGCCTCAAAACACAACAGACAATGACAACGTTAAAAATACAACAGCTTCAGCTACAAAGCGTAGGCCTATACGCCATTTTTTTAACATCGTTATAGATTTTGTTTATGGTCTTGAATTTTCATTACATGTGACGTCCGAAGATTGCCTGTATACAGGAATCACAGATATCCATGTGAAGTACTCACAGTGTATCAAGAAGATAGCGCTGAATACCACCCCATAATGTGTGTGAAAATTACAATGTGTTTATGATACACTGGTGTTAAATCTGTAATATTAAATACTAACGAAAATTACTGAAGAACGCATAGTTATGATGATGTGCGTTTATAATTCTTATCATAATTATTGGCAAGTTGTCTCGTAATCATCCTCGAGGTATAATTCAACATGTCTTAAAAAGTTACATTTATCAAAATCATATCATATCTAATGCAACATGCAAATGATATTATACTCGATAAGCAAATGCCTCTTCCAGTAAATGGGCCGAATGCATAAAACAAGCAATTGCTTGTAAGCAATTGCTTCAAGCAAAAGCACAAGCTCGTCTAGCAAAAGGTCTAGCTCAAGCAATTGCTTAAATCCATATGCATAATCTTTTGCTTATGCCAATACCTTTTGCTTGTCCCGCTCAAGCAATTGCTTGCGTTTTCAACAAAAGGGACGTCACGCCTGTGCGAACACAAGAACAAAGGCGAGTGTGGCAACATGTATTTGAAAGGGCATGTGTGTGTGGAAACATTTCCTGACATAGCAGAAGAGCTATGAAATGCACACACAGACACATACACACACATCTATACACACTCACGCGTATTACTGGCTGATTCCCATCACTGCAGCTTACAGCAGCCCGGATCTGCCAGATGGCACGTGGAGAGAGGTCTCCTCGCTCTCCACCGAAGTCAGACATCCTACCTGTTTTTTCATCACATTTTGCGTGCTAACCACTGGACATTCCCGTTGTTGAAATGAAAAAGTTTCTTACACTACTTATGAGTAATTTCTTGTAGATTTATACCACTCCTTCACAAGTGTGGTCTTTCTTTCATAAATATGAAAATGATATTTAAAAGGGAACGTTCCGGTTAAGCAAAAGCTCAAGCTCATTTTACAGAGCTTGGAAAATCGTAAGCAATTGCTAGCAAGAACTAGCAAGAACTAGCAAATGGTATGTTTTATGCATACGTTTTTAAGCAAATACTTGGTCTCTAAGCAATTGCTTGCGGGCAGCAAGCAATAGCTTGTGCTTGCTAGCAAAAGCTTCTGCTTGCAAGCAATTGCTTGTTTTTATGCATATGGATTCGAGTAAAAGGCTAGCACAAGCAATTGCTAGCGTTGATGCATTCGGCCCAATATGTTAATTAATGTTCTAGTCGAGTATAACGATGAGTGACGCTAAAGCAATTAAGGACGTATATGTACATCCACTCACATCCTATATTAATATCTATAACTGTTTTTTTCTCAGGAAAAAAAAAAAACCAACGACCATAACTGGAACTGTGTTGCCGCTTTTATTGTTCTTTATATCTATAGATGTCTGTATGTTGACAGTATACATACACATGACAATCGACTGAAATAGTATGTTTGTACTGTACTCCGTATTACGCTGCAGCTGCAGCCCTTACATCAACCTGTATTGGCTGTAGCTGCCTCGAACCCACGCATTCATGATAAAGCAACTGTGAAAAGAAAAAAGAAAAGGGAAAGAGAGAAACCGCTCATTACGGTGACTGTATACTTCCAATACTTGAATATGAAAATACGTTGTAACTATTTTTCAGAAGAGCTGTTTCAATATATTGAAGAGATTTGTAATGACACGGTGGAGTCAGAGCTAAATGTAAAGTGACTGTAACATTCAATTTACACCATTGTCAAGAGATTCTGTAACGCACTAAGGGCTATTGTATGCCACTCTCGGGTTCCCATCATTTGATTGATTATAAAGACCGCAAGAAGTATAGATGCACATTGTATTAACAGCAACCGAAACAATCAGCACTTTCTTCTTGAATCGAGGTTTTGAAAACTGATAAACATAGCTCTCAAAACCTGAATCGCACTCTTGTAATTGAAGTGCTTTTGAAGAGCATGCTGACATCACTTTCACTATGTCGCAGTCTACTGAAGTGTGGGTGCCAGATCTACCAGGAAATGAAATCCAAATGACATGGGTGTTAATATCAATACTGAAAAGGAAGCTTATCATAACAAAATATACCGTCAGTAAGGACGCTAATGGCAATTTGCATTGTCACCACTCATTCTGCAGTAATTCTCATGTGATGCCAACAAACGAAGAAAGAATATCCCACTTTTTAGGGTTTTGGTCGTATTTTGAAAAGCACGTATTGCAATTAACTTCGTAGAATATGCACAACATGGCACAATGCCGTTCATAAAAGAAATGTGAACCAATGAGATAAGCAGGGATATTGCCAGTTTGTTTGTTTGTTGTGGGTGTTTGTTTTGGTGTGTTGTTTTTTTTTTGGGGGGGGGGAGAGACAAAAACAGGAGACTCAAACAGGACTTTCCTTTATTCATAAAGCTGTGTTCTATTATGGACATATATATTTCAGTATACATGAATTCACAAACATTAAACACACATACAATTGTATTACACTCACATGCACACATAACCTTGCCCACGATACGAACATCATATGATATGATATATATATATATATATATATATATATATATATACATGCATACATACATACACAAACATAGTTTCTGTATTTTCCTCTTAATTATGAAGTCCTTGGATTCATTATTGAGATCTTGGAATATAAAAGCAACTAAAGAAAAAAATCAAAATGTATTGAAATCTCATTTTGCTCTGTAATACAGTTTCACCGGTACTAATTCTTCACATCAATTTGTATGTATTTGTAATATATTTGTACCACACTTCTGTGAATGTAAGCGTTGGAAATGTGGAAATTTATTACTGTAAAAAAAGTATTAGGGAGCTGAGGGTGCTGAGACACCTCAAATGATCACTTAATAACTTCAAGCATTGCCTTTTTAGTGGGTCCCTCCATTTTTCGATATTTTGTGTAATGTTATATTGTCTATATCACTTCAGTCAATTTTCATTACAACATTATTTGTTACCCCAAGGTTCCACAATTATGTTCTCTTTTCAATTTTACTTTGTTTTGATTATGTAACCTTATTCTCTGTTACCAATGAAAGTGAAATGTTTATGTTCTTTTCGAAAAATGAAATAAAGTTAGAATTGAATTGAATTTAATTGAATATATTCAAATGAAAAGAGGTTTATGCGGTTCTGTAGTTTGTGTGATATCCCTGCTGAAAAGACCACAGTCATGACAGTATCTCACCGTGTTTTCACAATGCGTTCACAGAGTCGGCTGTGTGAAAACGCTCGACTTTAACGGTATGAAGTTGATTTTACATGGTGGGTGTGTTTTTTTTTTTTTTTCACAGAGTGTTCATTTAGTGATGTTTTGTTTTACATTGTGAATCGATTTAACTGTGTTCACAATGAAATATAAATAGCTCGAATTTAATATGCATGCAGTGACTGCATGCATGTGATTATAAATTACAAGAAGGATTAGCTGTCAATGACACATGCTGCAACATACATGGCATACGGGAGCACGGTGGAATGACACTTTAAAAGAAAAGCTTGGAATGATATTAACAATTAACGACATGGGTCTCTGCTAGATTCTATCGCACGGAAGCAACGAAGCCTGAAATATATGGAGATATCAGTATTTTTCTGAATAAACAGTATAACTGTAGACGGTTTAGCCTGGAAACACGTTTAAGTGAGGAAGTTATATTGTTTGATAAATTCACTCAGTAGATCAATGTGATCTGCAAAAGTCATCATTAGCTTTTCCTGACATGACAAAGACTGCCGTTACTGCATGGCATTTTGAAAATAATACATTAAAATCAAAAGATCTTTTTACTGTGTATTAATAATCTCCCTCTATATGTGTCTCCCCAAATATTGAAATAATAAAAAAGAAATCGCCGGGGCCTTACAAATACTGATTTGATATGTCAGTGTAGAATATAGTATATAAATATTAAAAAAAAAAGAAACACATGTGTGTGTGTATGTGTGTGAGTGTGTGTGTCATAAATATGATTTACATATACGTAAGTGTATGTGTCATTATCTTATTCATTTAACAGTTTTATATGATATGGAAAGCGGTGAAATTTAGTTTGTCTGCATCTCTTCCTGTTTTTTTAAACAATGATCGCTGGCGCTGGGAAGCCAGATCAGTCAATTACAGTCGGCCCTTCATGACAAGAAGTGAATGTCATACACAACATATCCATGCCAGATATTTACACACTTTGCCTCTTCGTTAAAGGAGATCACGGGATGATTTTCAGATTTTTGCATTTGACAACTGTAAATTGTTTAAACTGAGTGCAGAGTTTCAGAATTTATAGTGATTGGGGTGAGGAATAAGAATGTTTTCAAAATAAACAATTTATAATAAATTGCAATGAACAAGGATGATGACACGGCAGGGTCACCATTGAAATGTATGAATCGGAGCGCAAGGAAGCAGAACAAAAGAAGAAGGCATGCAGATTATACACAGGTGAACTCGCAAGCAAGCGGTATTGTAATGGAATTACACTAATACATTTCTGAAATATGTCATTTCATTTATATTTCATGTCCTATGTCATCAGGCTTGTTCAATGTAATTTATTTAAGGTTTTTCAAAGTGTTATTTCTCTGCTCAAGAAACGCAATAAATTCCACAAATCTTTACATGCAGCTACTGATTTATGTACTATCCCATGATGTGAACTTATGAAAAATGTCTGGAATAACCCTTAAACGTTGTCGGGAATTTCTTCTCATACATCATGTACATATTCAACAAATTCCCTATCTGAATATCACGACTAGATGCACGAAAATAAAGCAAAACCAAAGCTTTCCAATTTCTACATTCTTCAAAAGGCAAGTATCTACTCAAGGTGAGATCGCGATTGACAGCAAAGAAAAAAATAAAAAATACTAATGTGCTACGAAGACACCTTTTATACAGGGATGGCATAGTATTGGTTAAAATGAGGATTGAGCTTGTAACTTTTTGCGAGATACTATGAGAAACCACTAACAAAATGTTACAGGGCGTACAATAGCAAGAGGAATTCAAGGTTCATTTAATGAAAATTGGCAAAAAGTAAAAAAAGTAAAGCAAAGCAATTCTAATAAAAGATGAGTCTCACCTTTCATAAGAATGGCTTTGTTTTACATTGTTTTTGATATATCAGTCATTTTAAAACCGATTTTCATCAAATGAACCTTGCATCCCTCTTAGAGTTACTTACTCTTTTATATTTCATAGAGGTTTCTCATTATCTCACGTAAAGAGATGAAAATCTGAAGCCCCATCTTAACCAAAACTACACCATACCTTTAAATGTTGCATCAGGACTATGATTTCTCCTAAACACTCGTTATCATGATTTCGTTTAAAAAATCATTATCGTGACATGTTTTCAAAATATGTGTGTATATATTCAATTACTCTAAAAAGTAGAAGAGGTTAGTCTAAAGTGGCTCCATAATAACATGTTATAGGAGTACATAACTTTTTCTACTAAAGGTATACATTAGTTTGAATGGCCATGTGTCCAGCTCACAGCCTATAACTTGTGGGGTACCGCAAGGATCCCTTTTAGGTCCTTTATTGTTTATTCTTTATATGAATGACTTTCGCAGTTCGTCCTCTCTGCTCTATTTTCTACTTTTTGCCGATGACACCAGCATTTTTTATTCAAATCGAAACCCTCATGTTTTACTGAATACCATTAATACTGAATTAAAATCAGTATCTAAGTGGATTAAGGCTAATAAATTGTCATTGAATTTGACCAAGACAAAATTTATGGTTTTTAGCAATATAATCAATATTTTACCGGGTAAGTTGGTTGTTAACGACGTGGAATTGAACCAGGTGGAATATATAAAATTCCTTGGTCTTTATATTGATTGTAAGTTGACATGGAAAGTTCATGTTGATTCATTGCGTAAATTACTATCCAAAAATGTAGGTGTTATGTATAAGTTAAAACAGTATTTTCCTAAACATGTTCTCCATTCATTGTATTCTACTCTATTTTTGCCTTATATAGGTTATGGAATCCTGGCATGGGGAAACTGCTGTACAACTAGACTCAATTCTTTATTACTGATACAGAAAAGAGCTATACGGATAATTAACTTCGCCACATTTTTGGAACACACTAATGTCTTATTCTTTTCCAGTAGAACACTTAAAATCCAGGATTTATATCATTTCAATATCGGGTCATTTATGTATCAGTTAAACTCAGGTGGTCTCCCTGATGTGTTTTCTTCGATGTTCGTCAAAAATACTGAAGTTCATTCTTACCCTACTAGACAAACAGATTCTTTTCATCTTTCTCCTGTACGGACCGTATCTGCTTTAAAAACAATAACCACTACAGGACCTAAATTTTGGAATGAGTTGGATAGAGAAATAATCCAATCCCAGTCTCTCTATTCATTTAAGCATAAACTTAAACTAGTTTTTCTGAATTCATATCTATAGCTATTCTTCAATCCTCCTCGACATTCTCTGATCATGCTTCACATTACTGACATTATCGATTATGTAACATGTGCCTCGCTCGTGATTTCTGTATTATCTCCTGAACTTCCTTTGTACACATTTGGTATCTCTGCTATTGTACACTGCATACAATAGTACGAGGAATTCAAGGTTCATTTAATGAAAATTGGCAAAAAGTAAAAAAAGTAAAGCAAAGCAATCCTAATAAAAGATGAGTCTCACCTTTCATAAGAATGGCTTTCTTTTACATTGTTTTTGATATATCAGTCATTTTAAAGCCGATTTTCATCAAATGAACTTTGCATTCCTCTTAGAATTACTTACTCTTTTATATTTCATAGAGGTTTCTCATTATCTCACGTAAAGAGATGAAAATCTGAAGCCCCATCTTAACCAAAACTACACCATACCTTTAAATGTTGCATCAGGACTATGATTTTTCCTAAACACTCGTTATCATGATATAATTTAAAAAATCTTTATCGTGACATGTTTTCAAAATATTATGTGTGTATTTGGATATATTCGGTTATTCTAAAAGAACATAGAAGAGACTGGTCTAAAATGGCTTCGTAATAACATGTTAAAGGGGTACATTCCTTTTTCTAGTAAATGCATACATTCACGTTATTTTCTTTTACACGTTCAAAGATGAAGGATAAACAATGGATAAGCAATAGCAAAAGTAGACGTGAAAATACACCCAAATGATTTTGTCACTTGAAAAGCGCTGGCACAGCGCAGATTTCCGCCAAGCAGCACGTTACCACCCATATTGTGATTTCCAAAATGGTTTATAGTAACCTCGTCTACAGCCACTATGTCTATTTTCCAATTGGTCTACTGGCATATCGTCTATTACCGATTAGTCTAATACCCATTTGGTCTACAACTCGTTTTGTCCAGTACCCATATTGTCTAATAGTCACTTTGCCCACTACCCGTATTGTCTAATACCCAACTCGTCTAAGGAGCATTTCGTCTACAAAACAATTGATCTAATAGCCAAATCGTCTACACTCACAATGTCTATTTGCCATGTCGTCTAATATCTATTTTGTCTACTACTAGTTAGTCTACTCCCACCTCGTCTACAAGTCATTCAGTCTACATTCACTTTGTCTAGTTATCATATCGTCCAACCCTTAGTTTGTCCATACCCAATATGGTCTATACCCATCTGGTCTTTTTCCAACTCGTCTACTCCCAACTGGTCTACTACCAACTGGTGTACTCCCAACTCGTCTACTCCCAATTGGTCTACTCCCAATTGGTCTACTCCCAATTGGTCTACTCCCATTATTGCTCTACTCCTAACTGGTCTACTACCAACTGGTCTACTCCCAACTGGTGTACTCCCAACTCGTCTACTCCCATTTGGTCTACTCCCAATTGGTCTACTCCCAACTGGTCTACTCCCAACTGGTCTACTCCCAATTGGTCTATACTCGTCTATACCCAATTGGTGTACTCCCAACTGATATAGTTTTACTCTCAACAATTTACCCAAACTGATCATTTCCATCTGGTCATGCTAATAATGAATATACCACTTTGTCTATAGTTTCCAGTCCGTCTCACTGTCATGAACTATTCATATCAAACCCTGCCCTTGATTAGCACAAAAATCAATATTAGACTATTCTAGTTGTTACGATGTGGGCGTGTAGTTGGATGGATTATTATTCTTATGATTGTGTATCAAAGTTGAATGGATGGAGTGTTGAAGTTTGGACATATAAATGCTTATTTAGGGTTCCTCGTGAAACGTGTATTGAGTACATTGCAGGCAAGTAAATTATTCATCTTAGTAGTAGCTATATATTGGCATGAATCATATTTTTGTGTTATGTTTCAACCTTTTTTGGTGCATTTAACTGTTTACATACATCAGTACGTGGCAGACAGAATAAAAAATACTGATAATGTACTTATAAAGTGTTCCTTTTCATTTTTACCATTCTTATGATTGTGTATCAAAGTTGAATGGATGGAGTGTTGAAGTTTGGACAAATAAATGCTGCATGATTGCTTCTGATATAGATTACACATCCAACACAAAAATAACACAGCAAGTTTTTCACACTGTGACATTATCTTTTTTCCTAAAAAATTGTCATAATTAGAACATAAAAATTTATACCAAATGGGGCACCAAGAGTGTTCAACCTATTTAACTGGGAAAAAAGAAAATGGATGAAGTAAACTTAAATAACAAAAAAAAAAAAAAAAATATATATATATATATATATATATATATATATATATATAAAACTAGTAGTAGACCAGTTGGGAGTAGACTAGTTGGCAGTAGACGAGTTGGCAGTAGACGAGTTGGCAGTAGATATGGGTTGGCAGTAGACGAGTTGGGTGTAGACCAGTTGGGAGTAGACGAGTTGGCAGTAGACAAGTTGGGTGTAGACTAGTTGGGAGTAGACGAGTTGGGAGTAGACCACTTGGGTGTAGACGAGTTGGGAGTAGACCAATTGGGAGTAGACGAGTTGGGAGTAGACCAGTTGGCAGTAGACTAGTTGGCAGTAGACTGACTGGTTATTAGACTAATTGACTAATAGACAATGAGTTGTAGACCAATTGGGTATTAGACAAAATGAGCTGTAGACTATTCTATTCATAGACCATATGATTACTAGACGAAATGGTCAATAGACATAATGGGTGTTAGACGAAATGTGACTTAGACAAATTGGACATTAGACAAAATGGCTAGTAGACAAAATGACAATTAGACTAATTGGCATATAGACAAAATGGTTGGTAGACGAGTTGGTAGTAGACGAAGTGGGTTTGGACGAGATGGCATTAGACTAGGTGGACAGTGGACAGGGTGGGTGTAGACGAGGTGCCAATTTACCTCCAAAATATATTATAATCCTACGTTCATATAACCTGCATTATTACATTCCTTGATCAGTAAAAACCAACCCTCACTGAAGACTGCGCAGCCGACCAGCCTTCGCTGCCTCTGCCGTTCTTTCTGACGCAACAGCGCAATGGCTTCAAGGGTCGTAAAAGCAAGCGCGCCATCTAGCGCTCATGATGGACCCAACAACATTGATAAAGAATGCTTCAAATATTTCCACCCCCCCCCCCCAACAAAAACAAACAAACAAACAAACAAAACAAAATAAAAACAAAATTTACAGACAAATCCTGGATCCTGACGGTGATTTGGATCATTACCAAAATTTAAACGTCTATTCTTCGTGTTATTATCAACATTTTGTGAAAATTTCATCCAAATGCGTATCCAGCCGGATACGACTTCTTGAGTTATGTTGCACGCAAATCTCTTTGGCGAACGTAAGTACACCATGGTTTAACCTAAGGATATCTATTCCATCTTATAATAATGCTATTCAAGTGTATGCAGGTCTTGAAGTTGCATAATAGTCATCACCTCAAGCACCGAAAAATACATGGAGAATTAATTAGATCACAATCATGAGGGCGTGTTAACACAAAACGGGTATTTGGATTTTATCATTGCAGACAATCTTATCCTGGCTATAGTTTTTTTATACTTGTGCTCAATGTCATGTGTTTCTTTCGGGGGAACATAGAGGGCTATGTCGGCAGCTGTTGAGCAATGGTTTGCGTAGACGAGTACGAAACATCAAAGTACTTGAATAGTCCTATTCGAGATACGCTCCTGCCTCAGTACCACATTTCCATCTTCTTTCTTTTCCTCCGACACCGTCCCCGACTCCAACACCGAGAAATGCAGCAGATGAGAAGGATGATGAAGAGGAGGCCGAAGAAGCCGGCGACCACGGCAGCGATGATGATAATCAAATTGTCTTGGTGAGTGTTGAAGATTGATTGACGGTGGGAATAGAAGTGAAGAAATGAATCAAAGAAAAGATGACACTTCATTCATTCTTCTTTTTTCTTTTTCTTTTTTTTTTTTTGGGGGGGGGGTATTTTTGATAAACAGTTGAATATGACAAGTTCTCCAAGAGTATCTATGAGTATTTCCGCAGTGATGTCAGAGACCTCCTTACTTTCAGCTGTCGACCCGAATAAAAAGTAGGATTTTGAAATTTGTTTGTCAGTAGCTGTCTGGTATGATTAATTTAGACATTGTCCCTCTTTAAAAAAAAAAAAAAAAAAAAAAAAAAAAACACTACGTTAGTAGCGAAAAAAAAAAGAAATACACAAAATGTTTCAGCAGCTTTTAGGTTGGCATCAATCTTTTGCCCAAATAAAAAAAAAGAAAGAATCGTCCAGTGTTGTAATTAACTCGAATTCATGCATCAGCTATGATAAACATGTACATGAATAAGCCATTGGTTAATGAACGAGAGAATATAGCGACTCAGCATATAGTAGTATACGCAAACCATAAATCAAACATACTGTAACTGCAAAACAAATTAAGCACTTAAAAAGAATCCAATAATCAAACAGGAGAACAGCTGTATGTAGAATTCATCCTAATTAATCCGTATATTGCGGCAGACGTCTAATATTCTCAAAATTTCCAGAAATAATGGAGATCTACAGTGTACATCGATTTCTGAAGCGTAGTTTGACAATATCGACAATATACGTGATATACAACTTTAATAGAATGCACCAACCATGCATAAATGATTTCATAGATTCACAAGGTGAAATCCATTTCATTTTTATACATTCCTATTTGACATCGCTATAATTAAATGACATTTATGTCATTTTAAATGGTAGTGCCGAAATCATTGAATTAGACAGAATTAACATAGTGTATTCATATGCCAAATCGCACTTGTTGTGCATAGCGGCAACACGAAACAGGTGAGCTTACTGTTTATAGTCGGTTGTACGTATGGTATCACAGTGGCATTAGCTGGGTGTGTTGTATTATCAACAATTTCTGTCAAAGGAATGAAAAAGAAATAAACTACGTTATTCAAGTTCACATCATCTTGGCATTTATAAACATATTCGCATATTATCTACTTACGATAACTTAAAGAATGTGATTGTCCTGACATTATAACTCTTAGTTTTGGGAAGATTGAATGTTATGACTGTTGCATATTTTTTCATTCCTTTTTCTCATCACATAATGTTCATCGTATTCATCTCATCAAATTACTATACTTCTTGGGTTTTAGAATGGTAAGAACTGTTAGGCCTACTACCACCTTTTTCATGCAGCTGACAGAATTTGCTAATAAAAGGTTATTCATTTTAATACTTTTTATCATTCTCTACTAATTATTACCCAGAATCGCTCATGTAGTAGATATTTTAACTCGTAGTATTTGTCTTAGATACTGCACCTCATACACCAAGTATGAGGTGTAAAGTATGGATACGGGAGTAGGAAGATTATAAGAAATGGCCGGGATGAAATGGATAGAAATTTTCAAGTTCTTATGGTAATTTCACCTCATCTTATTTCATGTCATACATCTCTGGTTTTCGTCAGTGTTTTAACTTCGTGAAATTAACTTTGTTTTCGCAACAAACGGTTCAGGTAAAATACATCTCGCTCGGTCCTTGACTTCTTGCTTGTGTGTTCTTTCAGATTAGAATTCATGTAATCACACATTATGATCAATAATGTCATGCTAAACGATTATCGTAGCGTAATATATGGTGTGATTTCACATTTTGTTGTGATTGAGAAATTATAGTAGCATGATGTTGCAGTTTATTGTGTTGTCATGCTTGACAAGACACACCTTATTAACATCACAACAGTGAATGTGGGGTGTAACATACAGGCAATCAAACGGTTTACCCAAGCAAAATGGAGTTTCGTGATCCCACACCGGTTCTTGAATACTGTCCCCTACGACGCAATGTATTTTCCAGTGGCCAATCAAATCAAATCCATGTGAGCAGTTGAACTTCACCTCTGACCCCAACATGAAACTGTGTCCTGTTCTTGTAGCATTGTGAGGGGTGCCGGGGTCATGACACACGGCAAACTCCGCTGGAAAGATTTTGAAAAATGTATCATTTAAAAAGTACAAAAACAGATTTGTTAATGATGAAGCCGGGGAAGCTGGAAAAAAGAAAAGTATTATGGGATATATATTGGACTTCAAAGAATTATGACCTTCTTCGTTTTTATTTAAATCACGGTGACAATGAAAGGGTAGTGATCTTTTGCCTTCAACAGCGTGTTAGGCCTGCGTTGTATATATTACATCTTCGATTGTGTATCACTACAGCATTGGGGATATTTGTGAAATTCAATATTAAAGGCATAATTTACCATTTGCAGACGAAACAAAAACCTAGCATTAGTGCTTTAAAATAGTTCTAAAATGTGAGTTAGGGATAGAAACAACCACTGTAAAAATGAATCGGTAAAGTCGATGTTAAGTATTTGTTAAATGTACAAAATGTGAACAATAGTTATAATAAAAATGCTTCCAGATTAAACCGTCTACAGTTACGGTTTAATGAGAAAAATACAGATATCTCCATATATTTTAGGTTTTATCGCTTAAATTATATATGATAGGATGTTTTGTGGTACAACAGACCTATACACAAATGCATTAATCGTCATATCTTGAAATTTTTTTAAATCACTGTTCCCAAAGGTAAACAGGACCTTTAAAAAGACCGTCTTATGATTCCCACTTGGCGCAATTGGACATTAAGCTGGTCAGGCGCATACAAGCAGATTAACACCAATCAGGGGTATGAAATCGATTTCGTGCAATATTGGATACTGCCGATCCACACCTACAACCTTTGTATAGTTTTGTTGTTGTTGTTGTTGTTGTTTCCAGATAAACTGAGCAACACAAGTGACAACACAGACTTTATCATAACAAACACCCCCTCCCCCCCCCCCCCACACACACACACACATGCATCAGCATCACACCCATGATGATAACTCTTGGTAGATGTACACTGTACATGTTGGTATGATTTAATATAGCTGACATAATATGATAATGATCGCATGAGCTGATTATGCAATGGGCCTGAAAATAGGCATTTTGGGTTGACTCAGCTAGAATTGGAATCATAGCATGAAGTAAATTAGTTTAGGATATTATGAGGGTCGGGGTGGGGAAGCCATGTAGCAGTTTGTGTAGGACCATTTCAATCTGTCTCATATTGGTGTTGCCTCCAGCATGTCCAGTCGCCACACATAGGTACATTAACATAAGGCGTGAAAACCAACAGGAACTATATTGAACAGTCAAAAATAGGCCTACGTTTGGTGTGTGTCTTTGGCCACGAATCGTACTTTATTAGCCTTTTGATGTGATGGGTCGTATTCCATGACTGTTCAAAATGCTTAGCTTCAGGATACGTATTCTTAGAGCATAATAGTTAGGATAACATTCACGGTTATTGTTAAAATCTTCACTCATGGTTGTGGTCATGTAAAGGGTATACATGGACATTATTCTGTATATCCACCCAGTTTGAACGGCTTTCTGTCAGCATTTACCAAAACAGACTTTGGTTATTGAATGCAGATAGGCACAAGATGATGACAACGGGCAACAATTATTATGGATAACTGTATTGAAATACACAACCAGACGTTGCCAACTCTTGAAATGGCATGCATGATACGTGCGCATCTTTTATACGTACAGTGTACATGTACAACATAATTATTTATTGCAATGTTAAGTAGTAGGTACACCTTCAAGTTAAAGTCAGTCATGATCAATAAGAGTAGTATGTTGATCCATCGTCTTCGAGCATCTGAAACATACAGCTTTTAATACAAGCAGACATTGTCAATTTTTTTTTAATGATTTCTAATGTCGAATGTATGTATGGTTCATTCCGAGAACACACACACACACTCAGAGTACAATTTTAACACTTACTATCATAGACGGTGAAAAAGGACGATTCTGACACACTGTTGCAAGAGTCCGAAAGCTCACCGGAGCAGACCCGACTACAACTCTCATCGTCTTCGACAATTTCCGGAAACGTAATCGTCCTTCTGCAGTAACATCGGTTACCGTTGAGGACAGCAAACTGCATACTCGCATGCTCACATTTTGTCAAACAGTTCTCAACAGTCGAACCAGATGTAAATGACCCGGTGATCTCAGGCAGATAAAGACACCCAAGGTAGTTTGGTCCTGCAGTAGCGAAAGCGAAAAGTCACACAAAGTTGAACCAACGTAAAATTCAAAGAAAAAACACTAGTAATTTCAATCAAATCGGAAAAAAAAATAAACAGTATGGCATTTCGAAGATTCCCTTGTTTTCGATCGTGAATGTGTAACATTGGTCGCAACCTCAAATGCATTAGATTACATGAAATTTTGACTCGACAATAATTATAACTCCGACACTAGTAACTGTGCGAGCATGCTTGTGGGGTGTGTGCAATTACAAACCTTTCATGGATCGATTGACACAGATTCTGTAAAGCCCGTATAGCGATATACACTTTCTGTAAAATCCCTGACACAGAAAATTTAAGAAACAGCCTATGAGCTGGGCTACGCGTATATTCAAGTATTCTTTGCCAGCACTTTTCGTGCATACGATGTCGGTGTGGTGTTGCCTTTTTGTTACCTTCCATAAAAAAGAAAGAAAGAAAAGAAGCTTCAATTTGTAACTGTTGGTCGGAAGTACTTTCCAGTTGACTCCAACTATGACGTCACAGTGAGAACTCACCGTGACATATGACACCAGCATCTTGTGCGTGTGAGCATCCGGGGCACATAGGTTCGGATGCACAGTCCTGAATACAAAAGAGATCTGCATCAAAGAAATGATTATTCAATTTAGATGTATTAAAGAGCCAAGAAACAAACGCATGTCAATTTCTACAAAACACCTTGTAATAATCACTAAAGACTTCCCACATTGTGCCAGATCCTTCCGCGTTGCATACTATTCTTTGAATTATACTTACGTTGCTTCAATCTAAATTTCTTTGACTTCCGTTTGTGCTTTCGTGACGAGAAGTTAGCAGAAATATATCAAGACTACAGGCAGGACTAACGCACAAATTTACTTAAATGCCTTCTCCATTCATACCATTACTGCAATCGACATCGGTCATTAAAATTCTTCCGCTCCCGGCTCCGAAGTGCGCGTTCCTGACTTCCGCTATTGCGCCGGGAAAACCTATTTCTTTGCAGACGGTGGCGGCGTCCTTATAATTCCATTCGCCGTCGGAGACGGTGCCCCAACCGTAGACAGGTGACAGTACCTCTACCGTGCCACTGAATGGTGTGGTGCCGCCAACCAGACGAACTCCTGGAGATAATGGTAGCACCAGTAATTAAATAGTGGTAGTAGCAGAAGTAGAGTTTAGTGTAGTAGTAGTAGTAGAATGTCACTTTTTGTCAGTGATTTTATCTTAAATTCATACACACGCGTCATCTTCTTTTCTTTTTTTTTTTGTACTATACTGATTGAGCTCAGTGTGAGCTTGTTTTTGCGTAATGATTGCATTCCTTCAGATCCATAATATTACGCAAATGGGTCAGCATGAAGATTTTTCTATTCACATGGAATTAGGCTTTTTCCCCATTTTTCAAAATGTATTTTTGTACAATCTGGCGCATTCTAAAGTGATATATTTGGCTTATTCCGAGAGGGAAAAAAAAATAAGGACAAGTTCACCTTCATATACATGTGGATTAAGTGAATATTATTAGAACACATTAGTGAAAGTTTGGGGGAAATAGGACAATCCGTTCAAAAGTTATGAATTTTTAAATTATCTGTGCTGTCACTGCTGGATGAGAAGACCACTACAGTGCATAATGTCACATGCGTACAACGATATAATGAAAATAAAGAGAATCTGACAAAATTTAATCGTTTGAAAAAAAAAGTGCACATTTCCTCAACCTGTCACTGATGTATATGTTAAGGGTAATATTATTCCCCCTGCCTTCTGAAAGAGGCAAGTCAAGCGTTCTTTTATTATGCGAGAAAAGTGAAAAAATTTTGAATTTTCTTTATGTTTTCTTTATGTGGTTGTACACATGTGACATCACAAGCTGTATAATAGTAGTCTTCTCATTCAGCAGTGACTGAGGAGAAACTTCAAAAAGTCGTAACTTTTGAACGGGTTCTCCAATTTTCCCCAAACTCTCACTGTTGTGTTCTACTAATATTGCTGCATTCTTTCAATCCACACGTCTGTGAAGGTGGTCCTGTCCTTTGATTAAGGGTGGTGGAAATCCATGTGCCCCATGTCATGTGTTTCGTATTTTGGTGGGTTTTAAAATCCGTTGAGGACGAGTATACTCAGGCTGGTGTATATAGGAAATGCGTGTTGTAGCAAAATCAATCCGTCCTCAACAAGTTGGGGTGTGAGCATGAAAGACAACCCACCACGTAGGCCTATAGTTTCTTACTGACGCTGTTCCATCTACCCCACCAGTTAGCAACATACATGAATTTACATTATCAAATTTAGCCTTTGTTTTAGCTCTGGAAGCTCTATAATATTTTTTGAACTTTTTGTGAAATTCTATCGTTTTATTGATCTTTTCAAGGGATTACAGTCATGACAAAAAGAGAAATAGACCGCGCAATCTCGCTCATGATAACAATTATTCTACCTGTGTGGTTTGATGTAGAAAGCTCGAATCGGAATCCGGTATCTGCGCTACTCGAGTCGCTGGTGAAGTTGATCCACATCACGTTTGCAGGGGACAGGATCGTCGGTGGGGAGTATTTTCCCGTTAGCTCGATGAGTTGTCTGCCATGGGCATCTCCGAATCTCAAAAAGTCTTTATTTATTTCTAAACTGAATGATCCGAGTTTGGCGAATATCCGAAATCCGGATGGCGCAGTCACGTGCCAGGCATAGTCTTCATTGTTCGGATAATGCGATGGATAATGAAGCGATGTGATGTTCATCTTTGTATCATGTTCGAGTTGTATTCGCTTTACTGAAATAAATAAAAGAGGATTACAATCGAATGATGAATTATTACCATGAAGACTGTAGGCCTACGGTATTATCAGCAAAACAACAATATTATTTCTTTTCAAGTCAGGAGATCAGGAGCCTGTGAGTTTTTACTCAAAAAAAAAAAAAAGCCTGACATAACAAGGTTTATGAAGAATGTGATAACCAAGTCACAATGGCAAAGGAATACACGAAACCAGAAAAAAAAAAAAAAAAAACAGAATGAAGATAACTTCAACGCAATACGTATTCTTAGTTGCAAGAGGCTAAGCTTTGCTATTCACATATTATTGACAGGTTCATATTAAGGTCTCTTGTTTACTTATCTCCAGATTAAATAGAGAGAAGAGGAAAAGACATAGTCTACGGTTGACTTCACTAGGAAAAATATAGGAAAGGGTTTTGCAGATATAATAGTGTAATACAGTTGTAAATGCATATTGTCTTACCAAACAGCGCATCTATGAAAGGCCAGGTGGTCATGCAGACAGTGAAATAGAGTAGAAGCTGAAAAGGTTGGTTTGCATGCGTAACTCGCATGATGGCGCCCTCCAATAGCTACCCAATAAAACCGACGTTCTGACCAGTCCTACTTACGACAACTTCGCAGAGACAAGATGCTTGCTCTAGAAGAGTGCTGCAGAGGGAGAGAGAGAGAGATTCAAAAGTACTTTCATTACGATTTTAGAAATAATAGCGGTATGTACAAAAACAAACAAACAATATAGCAATGATTATTAAGAATAATATAATTCTGTTGTCCTGATGACGGTGCACCTGTCTATACTTCTTTGTCGCGGTTGGTGAATATTAAACTACACGGTACATGTTTTCAGTGTTTCGGTGCATACATGAAGCAAAGATCAGACATTATCTGACCAAGTCGAAAACAATAATGATAACACCATATTGTTACTACGGTGCTGAATTTCAATGTGGTTATCACACTGCAGATGTACCAGCATTCACAGAAAGATATGCAAAACACTATTTTTTTTTTCAATTGACATAACAAGTGTGCCCTGTTGCATAAAGCGATGCCATCAACCATCATACGTCCGGTATCTATATTTGATTTTCTGATTCATGTTTGATCTCAACTTTTATGCAACAGAATCCTGATGTATCAAATGCGTGATACTATACAACGGTGACCATAATATACGAGTGCTGTAAAATCGATCAAACTATAAAACAAAGAACAAAAATTCGTGCCATTGGCAGAAGAGGTCATGCTCTAATGAACTGAAATCCTTCTATGTTCATTCTTGTCAAAAGTTGTTCAAGTATATTTTCCATATCTTTTATGTACAATGCATTCTTTAGGAGCAATATCGGAAAGAAAAAATAAAAATAAATAAAAAATAGCAAAACGCAATTAATGTCGTCACCTGACCTCATTATAGTAGGTGGTTAACAGTAGGATATCAAATAAACACTCATCAACCGCAGGTTTGGACCTGACAAAAACATGAGAGCTATTGATCCACTTTTAAAGAATGGTACGCTTTCGGTTACAGTACGGTTTTCCGAGGTTTGTAATTTCCGAAGGTTCATTAATCCGAAAATGAAATAAGGTTCGTTAGTCCGAAAATGAAATAAAGTTTGTTATTCCGAAGCTTCGTTAGTATGCACAGTCTTTGCACTTTTGGTTTAACGAACCTTGTTTCACTAAGGTATCCATAACTTCAGTTCATTTGTTTCTTGCTAGAATCTTTGTGTGTCTAATGAACACTACGATATGACTTCGTCGCATCCCCGTATTTTGCATCTCGTTCTCTGTGTATGTGCACTGTAAAAACATGGGTGTTAGATTTAACACCACGGGTGTTAAATCTAACACCGATCAAACTTCAATAAAGGACCACACCCACAGGTGTTAAAAATGCACTGTGATGGTGTTGAAAAGTGTTCACCTGACACTTCGTGGTGTTAATTTGACACTGTACCTGGTGTTATTTTGACACTGTACTGGTGTTAATTCAAAAATGACACCACATGGTGTTGATTTGATATTTGTTGGTGTTAATATCAATGGTTTAACACCCGTCCAGCTTCAATAAGGGCCCACACCAGCTGGTGTTACTTTGGTGTAAATTTATTTTCGCATTTTTTCAAAAATCTAGTATTTTAATGTAAAATTCTTGATCGTCTTGTTTAAATTAAAAATCAACAAGAAGTGCAGTTACTAAGAAACTCTTCAAAAAACAGTTTAAAATTTGGAAATGACACCCGGGGGTGTTAATTTAACACCATAAATGAGCACCGAAAATTTAACACCAGCTCGGTGTTCACTATTTAACACCGGACTTTTTGCAGTGTGTTGATGCGAAATTACATGGTTATGTCAAATCAAATCAAATCAAATCCTGACTAGGCAGAGACATTAGATTTCGCCTGTAATTCGAAATTACGATTACCATAATAACAAAAATAACAATAAAATATGTTATAGTTAACAATGATAATAATGATAATGATAATGATGACATATAAATAATTATAACAATAAATGGTTATATCACTATTTGATAATGAGAAGACAGTTCGGCGTTCCACTATGCGCATGAGCAGAAAAGAGGTCATTCCAACCAACAGGCATGTTTTGTTTTGTTTTTTTAATTCGCTAAGATAAGCATCTCTGATATAATGATTATTCATGTAATCCTTATAAATGTTGCTTGTCAGCACATCCACCTGGCAGCAAAAGTAAAGTGGTACTAGTATTTGGCAATATCAATAGAGATTGATACATTCAATGCAAAATAATAAAATAGTGCTTTCCAAAGTCAGCTAGGATCTGGTCATCTGGTCTACACAAATTAATTCTTTGTTTGAACAGGATTGATGAATCCCATGAGCTGATACGTAAAGCTCATGCATTATGTCGCTATGAACACGAGCGAAGTGCCCTAACGGTTCGACTGAGAAAAAAAAAAAGGAAGGTCATACCCATGTGCTCATGAGCTAACTCTGAACTGGCTTATTGTGATAGCAATGATGTTTCTTTCCCCAATAGCTATGAATCCATCGCCTCCATTATATACACCGCCACGCTAAGTTCTCAAATGGCAGCGACATGCGAATAAAACATTGATTTCGAAATGCATAGAAAAAAAGGAATGACTTTTTGAGTGACAAGAAATGATTGATGATAACCCAGTCTGTTTACTCACTCATCTAATTTACGTCTGACCCCTTTTACTGCTTGCTTTTTTAAGAGAAATGTTCAATGCTCCTCGGAACCACACACGAGACGAAATCAAACCAAATCTTGTCGTTCAACTTGCTGACCGTATTTTCATTGTTGAAAGGCATTGAACATACAATCCTTGCTGGATTGACATCTCGATCGAATCTCCTCGAATCTGATACAAGATTTCTCACACGTCTTATGCCAGGAATTTCGTGTGCTTATTTTCTTTTCTCCTCGAGAAACACGACCCCTTTCAGCTCACAGAATGGAGGAGTACTCTCGCTTATGGCATCGTTTTGGGATGGGCTTGACCTAGCCTATCATCTCCTTCAATTCAGGTATCAGTTACCATGGCAACGGGAATATTCTCCGTTGATAATGTCCCTTGTAGAGACGGCTAAGTTTGACCTTATGGCACTCTTGAGTGCAGTGACATTGGCTCATGACTAACGAGAAAGCGCGAAATCGAAATCTACATCTACTGCATTACATCAATACATACACAGGACATACACACACACAATCACACAGACACCGTGACGATATGTAATACAATTATTATAATGATATGCATGATATAATACATGTACTTATAAACAACATACAAACATAGATATGTTTATAAATTTTTAGAAAGAGAGTGAGAGAGAGATATATAACATAGAAGTAAACACGATTGAAGCTTGACCAATGTGTAGCGGATACTCGTAATTACTGTGCTATGTTCACTTAGTATAAGGTTGAATGACCTGATCCGCATTGCACATATTATAGTAACATTCATTTTCTGTCGTGACAGACCAAAGGAACGTGGCCTGGTATAAAATATCATCTCCCCATTCTATATCGGCTAATAGAGATAGCACCCTTTGCGATTTCACCCATTTGCTAGGTAGGTAATGATACTCGCTCCGTCGGGAGGCCACTGCCCGTACCCTTTGACATTTTGGTCGACTTCAGGAATGTGACCCAGATTGGTTTTCTCTCCCTCTTCTTTCCTGTGCGTGGGGTTGGATCCTGCCCCCCCCCCCCGTCCCCCACAAAAACAAAACAAAACAAAACAAAACAAAAAACAGTTGGTCTAAAATGAGTGTCTTTTAAAGGGACTGTACAGTACTGGTTGAGGTAAAGATTCATGTTTTGAACATTCCTTAGTGAGATAATGAGAAACCTCTTATGAAATATGAAAGAGCATGTAATTCTAAGAGGGATTCAAATGTTTGTTTGATGAAAATTGGTTTTCAAATGGCTGAGATATTCAAAAAAGTGATAATGATAAAAGGCGACAGACCACGACTTTTATTAGGATCTCTTTGTTTTACCCTGTTTTTGGATATCTCAACCATTTCAAAACCGATTTTCATCAAATAAACTTTTGATACCCCTTAGAATTACATGCTCTTTGACATCTCATAGAGTGGTTTCTGAATATCTCGCAAAACGTTAAAAGATGAATCCTCACTTCAACCAGGACTGTACACACCCTTTACCCCATATTGGTCCATGCCATGTTATTCATTGCTTGGTTTGTATGTCCATATATACGTTAATAGAGAGAGACGGGGGTGGGGAAAGAGCCTGTGCGGAGAGGAACACAGAAAGAAATATTCCCCCTGTCAGATAAAAGCAAGCAGTATGCTTCTCGTGGGTATACCTTCATTAGACGTAACATGATCATCTATCATACAGTTCCACCCTGACTTATTATAGTACATACAAAGTAAAGTGAGATTCAATCCCTTCTCAAAAGCACAATGAACTACTAAAGGGAGATGAGTGTCCAATATTTGAAATATTAATTCAGTAGGCCTACATCAGTGACGTTTGGGGAACAAATCTGTTAAAAAGAAATATAATCGTGTGCGTTTCGGTATCATGATGGCTGATATGCTATACAACAATTTTTAATGTCACTGTATAGAACAATGATTTAGAGAAAACATAAACGAGAATTACACAAAATTGTTTTTTTTTTAACAACCTATTACCTATACCTACCTGTAACCTATTACTGACAGAATGTGAAGGGTAATATCATTCCCCTCGTCTTCTGAAAGAGATAAGTCAAGTGTTCGTTTATTATGCGATATACAAAAGTTAAACAATTATTTTCAATGCCATGTGAATGGATTTTCTGATTTCCTTCACTGATGTATTCTGCCAATACATCTATACATTCACTAGATCCACGTACATTATTTGGCGTTCACTTCCCTTTAAAACATCATGGTGTATAATATAGGTTTCCAATCTCCCACTTCCCTCGTCAGGGTATTATACATACACATTCGGTTACTATAGTAACCATTTTTTGTGTTGTCTGCATCCATGATTTCACCACCTTATATCCACCAAGTAGAAATAATGCAATATAATATGCCGATATCATTAATCAGTCAGGACACGCAAAAAAAAAAGTGAAAAGAAAACAAGAAGGAAATAAAATGACACACGTTACAATTTGGATCCCGCGACTTTTGCTCCGGGAAAGTCAAGGGCGCAGGTGAAAGTTTTAAATCAAGCGAGCGTCGAGGAAGTTGAAGCTGACAAATCACGAGCAAGAAACGGATTGTCAAACCAAGGAAGATATAGACAGCATGTACATTTCAAACATTCCGTCACGCACACAAAGAAAGAACAATTTGATAAAAAGCGACGAAAAACATCTACAAGCAATGAATGAGTGGGAAGCTGTGTTTCAGAAGAAAAAGACCCCCACTCCACCCCGAATAAAAGAAAAAAAACGAACAAAGATGAATGTTTACGTGGTTAGCATAATTGCAGAATGAGGAAAATGACGAATCTGTTTAAGTCTCAAACATAGGATTGTAGAATTCATGTGAAATAATGTCGGAAAGAACAGAAGCAGAGAAGAGGAAGTGGGTGAAAAAGTTTTTTAAAAAAAGGGTATGGAATGATGATGAAATTATAATGGAGATAAAGAAGCAGAAGGCAAAGAAGAACATCAGAAGAAAAGTGAAAAGGGAAAGAAGGGCAAAGGAGGAGAAAAGGTACGAAAGGAAGACGACGAGAAAGAAAGAAGAAGGAACAAAAGTAGAATAGGAAACAAGGAGCAAAAACATACAATCAGAAAGGAAATGGGAGAAGAGATATAGATAGATAGATAGATAGATAGATAGATAGATAGATAGATAGATAGATAGATAGATAGATAGATAGATAAAGAGAAGAGATAGATTCTTGGGAAGCGAAAATATCTCACTAAAGGAAGTACAGTGTATTGGAAGATATCACGTTTGCGAGAAGAAATATCAATGGGGGGTAGAAAGAAAGGAGAGAACTGTCTGACCTTATTGGTGTAAAGTGACTGAATTCAAAAGGCTTGGGAACATACAACTCAGGGTGGCACCTCTCTATTACACCTGTCGTCTGGTATTCACCATTAAAGGGCAATTCGACACCATGTTTGAATTGGATCCAATCAGGGAGGTGGGGATGATCCAATAGAGTAAAATCAGACGAACAGAATTCCGGTTCCGGGACAGAATTGAGGTTTCTTCAAAATCGTTCTTAAACTCGTGTGAAATTGTAATAATTAGCATGCTTTCGTAAATCTGTGACGGAAGTTGCTACCAATTATCACTGACAGTGTTCAGACTTGGCAAAGGTGATGCCATCATCTTCACAACTCTCCTATTCACTTTTGCACTGCTCTTAATATCTCAAGTTTTAACAGGAATCAATAAGAGATAGATGTATTTTTCACGTCAAAATACGTCTTCGTTTCTATTAGTGTTATGACCTGTCACGGAAAGAGGTTATTATTATTTATGTATATATTATATATGAATTATTTTGCTTAATCATTAATTGACCATGCTGTACAACACAAGATTTCACCAATTTATATGTGTGTGTGTGTGTTCATGTGCGCGGTGTGTACTAACCAATGCCATAATCCATGAGTCATATGAGGATATGACATCGTCACATGATCTTACAATTTGTGTTTGCCGCCAACATTACTATCGGTGTTTGGCAAGATATGGATTCCACTCAATATTTTGCTCGAATCGGCGCATACACTTGTCTTTACAAGTAAAGATTTACAAGTCTTAAGATTTTATATTAAACCTCTCTAACGTGGGTGAGAAGGTATAGCGATTACCATGTTCTCTCTTCTTCCATCCCTGGTCTCACACCCCTTTTTTCCTTGGCAGGTACATAAACGTAAGTGTTTTTATATTAAAAAAAAATATATACGTGTTGGTTAATCGTTCGCAGTACACCGAGTCAAATAAGTGTCTGCATAAACTCTATTTAGGAACACAATTCATAATCCCGTGTTCAACACAAACGACGACCTTTTTGCAATCTGCATCAGGGAGATTCTTGCCACCGCCCTGCTGCAACCTCTCACCCACGCCTCAGGGGTCTGTTGTCAGTTCGTTGCCGAGTAATCTCGTATCGGGAGGTCACCGTGGAGGGTATACTCGGGGAGGTGTCTCTTCCCACCTCCCTGGTACAATACAAGCCGTATATTTCTCTCTTTTATTACATGAAAAGTGCGTGCAATATCTCTCACACCATGTTCATACCAGGGAGGTCCACTTCCCTGTTCAAACCCAGGAGGTAGTACCTCCTTGGTTCATACGGCCATCATGGCGATCAGTTTTCTGGGAGCTGATATCGCGTCAACGTTACTCCAGGGAGGTGTCTCACCTCCCTGGTTACTCCAAACTGCTCGAGCTTGAGTGCTATAGCAGATAACTCTCCAAAATACTTCCCTGTGTTTATGAGTGCGTGATAAGACATAGTGTGTATTCAATTTAAAGGAAAACAGAATTCCACGTTCAAGTGGATTCCGGTGAGGAAAACACATAAGCAGAAAAGTACCTGACTTGCTTGGAAAAGGAACGCAGAGAATGTGGAGTTCAAAGTTCTGCGTGTGTCCACGAAGAAGAGACATTGTACACAATAGTATCGCTTTCAGTCTCCAATTGGCTTATAAAAAAAAAAAATAAATCGTTATTGTCAATAATCTACTATTCACAAACAGGATTTTTTTAAATCTCTAAAACAATGATGTCGAACATTCCATACATAAAAGAATACTGACGTCTTGTAAAATCAATTTAAAAAGTTTCATTTTGGTGATGACAATCCCGTCATATCCGACATATATTTTTTTTTTTTTGTATAAAAATACGTCATGATGCAATACATTTGGTGTTCCGTCATTTCGCTCCGACAAAAAAAAAAATGACTGTCTCACTGTTTTCTTTAATCATAAGCTTCTAAGTTACAAGGCATCATTCAAATTGATGAAATTCATGCCTTGCAATACAAGACATAATGTTTTGATACACCTAACTTTATTTAATCACTTTTGCCCACGTCGTCCAACAAAGCATGCTGAGAAGTAAGCAAAGTAAGAAATGTGATCGGCTGATCAATTTGAATCCTTTGATATCTCGGAGACTCACAAAACTATATCTCACATAAAGAGTAATAATGATAATAGGCGAATGTAGGTTGCAATATGTTACATCCTGTTTCGTCATTCATTGAAAATGCGTGACGTCTTGCACGCGAATACCCTGCAGTGTGGTATTTGGAAACATCGACCACGCCCACATACCACCAGTGTCTCCGTCACGCAAAGTGCAGTGTGAACTCATGTTTACAAACAGTGGCAAGGTCACTATGATTCCGTCGCATTATGAATGAAAATTTGTAGGTCAGTCAGTCCCCTCACGCTGAGAGAGGGGCGCGTTCACCATGGAGACTGGATGGTGATACTACCTGTATAGTTTCATTTTCAAGACTTATATGCTCAGTCAATCGACAGCTACTCACGGGGATTGGAATTTCATTAACGAAGGAAAAGTAAACTTTTGAATGATGGCAAATTGTTGTTCCTGACAACCAGAAGCTTGCGGCATGTGGATTTGTCCGACATAGCAACAAGTGTAGGCACTTGCTAAGTCATTTTGTTTGTTGCTATAATTGGTCGATACTTTATATCACAGACGAATCATTCGTCCACAAAGTGTAGACTCATAACAACTGTTTTTTTTTTCTTTGTTTCTTTGTTTCTTTACCCCTTGCTGAATGGATAATGTTTGATAAAGTCTTCGAGCAACGACCCCCTAAATTTCATTTCTTTAACTCTCCTGGGGAGGGGGGGGGGCATTTCATGAAGGAACTTGTCGGATAAAATATCTGACAAGTCAATTTTATCCGACAAGTTCAGAGAAATCAGCCAATCAGACTAAAGAATTTCTCAAAACATGTCGGATATGATTGACTTGTCGGACATTTTATCCGACAAGTTCCTTCATGAAATGCCCCCCTGACTGTAAGTTTTTGATCAATATCTATTATGTCCCGTTGCGTTTATAGAAACCTACCATTAAAACATGCATTATGAACTTATCGACTGGCGGGAACGGATCGCCTGTGACACCGGCAACGAAGTAAACATGCATGGTTTGCAGAAAATAGCCTTGAACTACAGTATGATCGTGCAGGCGTGCATGCAAGAGATTAGACATTAATCATTTTCAGTCGTTTCAAAACACTACATTAATGTGTTCCAAATATACAAACAACACAAACATATCTATGACATATCTATGTAGGCCTACTTAAAATTTCAAAGTTACTCGTTTGGTGGAAATATCAGATGTTTTATTTTCTGCAAAATTACCTTGTTTTGCCGTTTCCGAAGATCTTCTGCTATTTCTCGTAGTATAATGGTTACGATGGGCATATACACATAACGTATGCTTATTATGCTCTATTTTGATATACGTTTATACATTTATAGGCCTATTGTGTAGGCCTACATCAACTCGTTTGTCACAACACAATACTAGGTAATATGTGTTGATGTCTCAAATCATTATGTGTTGGTATCAGTTTCTACTCTCTATTCGATATATGCCTCGTTGTTTTGCTTGCATGGGAAGTGAATCGGAATATCTTGACTTGACCCCCTAAACATCTGGTTACGGTGTAGAAAATGGACCGCTATAACCTTCGAACGGAGTCAACCTCAAGCCCATAAGCGCAACGAATTGATAAACCACTCAGTCATCACTCGACAAATAATAATGGCATTCCATGTTTTTGTGTGATGGTATTTTGAGTCACCGACATTTCGATAGCTGTGGACTTGCATCAAACAACCTCGAACTGATATATTCACATTCAAATAATATATAGTGCATTGTGAGAATAAGGTCGTGACCCAGGACAACCGTGTACAGACTGATGTAAAGGAAGCCACCACACCAATAATATCATGCGTCAGTACATTGCTATTGTTGTCGCCCATCGACTCAAAACCCACAAAACAAAAGGAGCTATGAAATACATGAATGAGTTAATCTGACACACAGCCTCAAAGGCATAAAGGTCAGAAAGCGAGCAAGTTATGCATAATGAGATTTATATGACATTGCCCTCATTGTTCGTGAAAACAACCCCCCCCCCCCCAAAAAAAAAAAAAAAAACGCATAACGCTTAATCTAGTGCATTTGGTAGACTCTTGGTTCTGTGATGTAGGCAATCAGTCGAATTGAGGATATGTATATGGTGTGGGTCATTTTCTCTTTCTGTAACAAAGTAAAATCTTGACATCATTCAGTGATAAGGCATAGATCTCGCATCTGCATGAAAACCTGAACATTATTTTATAATAATGTTCAGTACGACTGGTCAAAATCATCTTCCTCTATATGGCATGTTTCCATTTCAACTGATTATATTGTGGTAATACCAGGCTCAGAGATAATCGATAATAATTGGATCATTCAATTTCCTAATGTGAGAGTAACAAGCTTTCACGGGTTAAAATCTGAAAGAATTTCGTCATGAAATATATCATTGATATACATATTCCAAGATTCAGAAAGCTGGGGCTCCCACCTCCACGGTTTTCATGATCGTATGACCACAGTATAGGCCTTACCAGTTGCAGATGTGGTTGGGGAAGTAATAGTAGTTGTTGTTGTTTTGTATTCTACGTAAATCAAATGATAATTTGAATATCATTTTCTGTCTCACGAGTCCATTTACGCACGCACTCTAAAAACGCAAATGTTGAATCAACATTTAAAAGGGCCGAGGAGTGACAGCATTTTTTGAAGTGTTGCATCCAACTTTTAAAATAACATTTTAGATGTTGAATCTAGCAGGAAAACCCTCGGCCCTTTTAAATGCTAATTCAACATTTGTGTTTTTAGAGTGCGCCTAAACATGCATGTGATTGATACGATGGGCAACTGCCAATTAGTTATGACCCACACATCTCACCCAACAGATCAGAGAATGGATGCCATTCATTAAGATGTAGGCCTATACTCACCGTCACTGGGAATCTAAATAATTGCTGTATACGCCCCAAACACCGTGTCAGTCACCATGATCTTTTTGGTTTGGAAGTCACTGGAAGCGCTGTCGCAAGCAGACTTTGATGAAACGGGGCTGCTCGCCAAATACCACATAAGATGAGCGTGTTGAGAACTTGACACTTAAAAGAGTGGCCGGTGGAACATTTCTTCGTTTATACAGGTACAAGAGCAGCACAGTCAACAGCAGACGCTTTGTGTGTGGTTACAGTCGCTTTGATATACCAGTAACGTTTCCTCCCGATCCCGATACTTTATGTTGTCAAGAGTAACGAAACGTGAACCTCTGTCAGAAACATGCGAATGATACAATCATATTTACCTCTGTCTGTTGCCTGGAATCGAAGGCTTGATGCTTGGATACGCGGTAGTAATATCACTGACGAAAAATGACTTAACTCCGTGCACTTGTCACCTAATTTTGAGTGGCTCGAACTGAGCGCCCTACGTGATCTTTTGCATCGCGTCCCGTGGTTATCGTCTCGACGGCCTCTCGCCGTGCACCAAAATTCTTGCTTTGCTCGGTGTTCGCTCACACCATCACCACTCTGCTCGTAAACACATCCATCACAGAAGTTCTGAATGACTGCATGTTTTCCACGAGAAGCAGCGAACTGAGCTTGTCAATTTGACGTCACGTTTTGGTTCACACAAATAAAAGAATGTCATCTCGGTGTGTTGGTTTCAACTGACATAATTATGATACGCCTGATGATTTGTAGCTATGTGTATACCTGTGGTACTAAACAAAAATTTTGTCTTCAGAAGACAGAGTTTAACCCCAAAGGAGTGACCCAATAGGACCTAACTAGCACGTTTAAAACGGGTTATAGGGCGTTTACCGAAACTTGGTGCATAATAACAATCAGCCATTACAACGAGGAGAAAAGATACATTTTAAAGGGGGTGGCTAGTAATCAGTGGGAATCAGTGGGAATGCTACTGTAGGGGATGATTGTTCCAATTCTTGTGGGATTCATTTAAGAGTACATTTGTGAAAATTATTTGCTTAAGAATGGTCTCATATGCAAGTAATGTGCAGTTTAATGTTTCCAGGTTAGCGGGCCTGTACAGTGACGGGGCATTAAACTGCACATTACTTGAATATAAGACCATTCTGAAGCAAATAATTTTCACACAGCAATAGATATGTATGTACTCTTAAATGAATCCCACAAGAATTGGAACAATCATCCCCTAGCATTCCCACTGATTCCTACTGATCAGTTACTAGCCATCCCCTTTAATTGTAAAATCTGAAAAGGAATAACTGACCCACAATATTCTAGACTTTTCCAGTACTGTCTTACAGTGATCCCAGCACCTATACTAATAGAAGAACACAAGAATTAGACCATGATGAAGTTCAAAGTTCATTTTTTCTACCAAATGAAAAAGAGGATGATTGAAATGGTCTATAGAGTAGGCCTCGTCGCATGGCTTGTTTGAATAGTTATTCCAAAACCTGTTTCTCATTTATTCTGACATGGTCGTTTGGACGGAGAGTAGTAGCTCCTCTGTCTGCCCTAGAGATGTCAGTGAAATAACGAGGCACAGATGTGGGATAAACTTGACCAATGATCACACAAGTTTGTTCGGTCACTATGCGAGAAGCAGTCACACGCAGAACCAATAT